>NW_028282146.1:0-62545 GCF_059751285.1 Brachycentrus maculatus | reverse complement strand
TCCCAACCCCAACCCCAACCCCAACCCCAACCCCAACCCCAACCCCAACCCCAACCCCAACCCCAACCCCACCCCAACCCCTTAGACCATGATAAGTGCAATTTCATATTCATCATATTCTTCAAATATTGTAAAGCTGAAAGCCAAGCCTTTTATAATAAATTATCATCTCCGCGCTTATTTCCGGATTTGATCTTCCTTCAAATTTCTGCCCTTTAGCCTGGTCTTCTTGCAATCAATGCAGTACCACTTATCTCCCAGGGATTTCTCCTAAATGCATTCAATGTGGAACCACTATGTCTCGCAATAAGGATTCTCGCACATCACCATACTACCAAAGGATGGTCTCCCACAGTAACAGTAGCAAGGCTCACTCATATCATATTCCCAATCTAAAAATGAATGGAGGTGTACCATTTTACTTTTTATTTCTCTTCGATTTTCCTTTGTTTTCAGGGATATCCTGATTTTTGCTCTGATTGACCAGATCTCTGTCAAGCTGCTCAGTCGGCTCGTCAATGAAGTTATAAAGCTTCCGGGCTAGTATCACCTTTTCCTCCGATAAGCTCATCAATTATTCATGTTTTTTGGAGATTTAAAGGACAAGCTCGTCAATTTCTGATTTAAGTTTGGGGTTCTTTTTGCTGTTGTATTGCTCTGCTTTTTCTAAGGTACACTATCGCAATGGTTCAATGAGTGTATGCAGTTCCAAAGCCTTCACATCAATATCGCGAATTCGATGAAGCATCTTGTTCACTTAGGGAGGAATCGAGTTCAATTTATCAATGAAATCATCATGCATGGTGTTATTCATCGATGTTTAAATTATAAGTCATCACTACAGTACATTTAATTCAATAATACACTCGATTAGTTTTGATATTAACTGGGGGGGATATAAATAAACAAACAGATGACAGTATAAAGAATACAGAGTGAATACAATGTGAATAAATTGTGAATATGAATCTAGTTTAATCTCAATTTAAAAATCAGGATGCCTTTGAACTTAAACAGCTTTATCTTAAATTTACTGCAGTTTTTTGGAACTGAGACTTAAATCCTCCGTAGCCTGGGACTTGAACGAGGAAGTTTTATTCGATTTGTAGTTTTAGGTTTCCTTTGCTAACTTGGCCTCTGTTATCAATCTTCTCCTTGTACTCTTTGAAAGAGAGCTCGGATGGCTTGAATCCTTGGTAATTGGGAATTTCAGTCCAAAGCTGATTTGTTCCTCTTTTTAAGGGATGGTCTCTCAATGGCTGTTTATAGCTCACTCTATCCATGATGTCCATCGGGCTTGCACCTATTTTCTATCCATAATTGAACTTGTAGTCAGTGATCCCAAGTTTGGAATTGTTAATATAAGGCTTATTCTTGTAGGAGTTCAAGCGACCAATCTATTCGTCGATTTGATGCTGGTTTTTTCCACCAACAGTCCGACTCCGAAGCTCAGAGTTATTCTTACCATCACGTAAGGATTGATCTAAATCTTGGCCTCCTTCTTGGCCTTCTTGACCCGTTCGGCCAGCAACTTGACTAGTTCGGCCTAGGGCTTGGTTTCCTGCGCTGCCCAAAGCAGAGCCGATGGTCTTGCCATAAACAGTTCTCCAATGCTCGGTGCCAGTCGAAAGCATTTTGTTTTTGCGGATGTCAAATGTTGGGTTAGCAGGGTCGGTGATTTATCCAGTCTTTCCATACCTAGCAGCCTACTCCTTGTCATATGCCTTGATGGTCCCTGTGCTTTGGAAGTTGAGTGTTTTGGCTCCACCTTTTGGGACATGGAGAGGATGGTAGTCAGGAGGATTTGTATTTTCCACATGCTCCTTGCGATAGACAGTTTTGGAATTATTAAAGTTTTCTAAGGCCATGAGCTGATCTTGTGGCCGAACAGTGGATTCCCACACCTTATTGGCTAGTTATAATTATTTGCCCTGCTTGCGAGTTGGGTAGGGCAATTCGCCATACGTTCTGAAAGCGGAGTAGCCGACAGCTTTATTGATCATCGCAGTTATATTTATGTGTTTAGTTAGCAGAAATAAGAATTGTAAATTATGCATAGTTCATAAATATAGTCATTAATTTAATTATTATTTCGATTGAGTATAGAGATATACAAACTTCGTGTATTAGTCCTCTGGTTAAATTCAATTCTGTGCTCACATGCTTGTGATAGTTATTCATCATCTCTGATTCATTCATCGTCTCTGATTCATTCATATTATCTATCACATTGATGTATCTAGATGATGGATATGTATGTAATAAACTCAAAACTGTAGGCATCTTTGAGAGAATAGCATGAGATAGATACATAATATCCATAATTTCAAGATTAATGTGAGTTTTCGTTGGCTAAAATGATAATTAAAGGATATCCGAGTGCCTGTGAGAGAGATGTGCTTAGATACATCTATATTTTGCTTGTGTTATGTTATGAGTTGACATGGTGATAGTTCTGACAGTAAGTAGGTTTTAATTGTGATATTTCAAATTCATTTAAAACCGCAGTCTTATTCCCTCATACTATGTGTGGTATAATGGTCTTATGGAGACAATCTAGAGTTTTGCATTCAAACAGCAGCATCAACATCATAATAATGTTGCAGTTGGCAGTAATAAGTGTAATATATATATTTGAATTAGATATAGGCATGGAGACCACTTGGAGGGTTTGTTTATTGGCTATTATGCTGACGCTTGCTTCTTCCGCCAGTAACATGACATTTGACGAATTCATCATTCAGTTTAATAAGACCTACACAAAAGGATCAGAGGAGTATGAGCAAAAGCTCCCGATCTTCCGAACCAACATAAACAAGCTGAACAGCATGGATTGCCCTGTTTGCGGGGTCACCTAATTCTTTGATACTCTCAAACGTAATTCTTGTCTAACCAAGATCCCAAAAATCTGCTGACCCTCGATAACCAGACATCCGATCTTATTCCCTTAAAGGCCTCGAGGATTGGGGCGAACGCCCCCTCGACGTTCGATTGGAGGAACTCTGGAGTTATCACCAGCATCAAAAGCCAAGGGGAATGTGGAGCATGCTGGGCCTTTGTTGTAGCAGCTATGGGAGAAAGCGCTCTCATCATGAAAAAACAATAGGACAAAAGCATTGACTTATCAGAGCAGTTCTTATTGTAGTGCACTAAAAGCAGTAGCTGCGATGGAGGATATATTGAATACGCCCTAGACACAGCGGTCGCAAAAGGAATACCAAAAGAGAAGATCTATCCTTATGAACCGACTAAAGGCCACTCTGGGATTTGTAGCGGACTTCTCAATAAAAAAGTATCAATTAACAAGAGAAGATCTTTCTATTAAATCGATGCTAACTAAATCAAAGATCTCCTCATGGTCAGACCACTAGGAATTGGTATCAGCTCGGTCAACTGGGAGTTTTACTCTGGCGGTATATGGAGATGCGGGCCGAACGATAAAATAGACCACGCAGTGCTCTTGGTTGGATATACAGCAGACGCGTGGATAATCAAGAATCAATGGGGCCAGAAATGGGGAGAAAGCGGCTATATTCGAGTGACTATGGATCCCAGGCAGAACTGCGGCATCGGCAAGGCTGTCCACATGCTCAATTAACAATTATACTCAACACTACTATTTATAGTAATGGTGAGCTTTGCCCTAATTGCACTCATGTGATTTATAATCTGCATTTAATTCAAATATAGAAGGATGCCTTAATTATCAATTAAATTTATAGTATATGGCGTATGTCAATGACAATTAAATATTTGCATTTTGCTTGTCTGCAACAGCATTCTTTATGTGATCATTTTTGGGAAGAGAATGTTCAAATCCTATCATATCCTTTCTAATGGTCGATCTGATGAGATTTAAGCATATGTGATAGTGTCATTATATTTAAGTAAGAAATGAAGCCAAAAAGGGAATCAGATGTACCCAATCGAGCCTGCTTGCAAATCCTCTGAAATAAAATGCATTTTTGGCCACTCTGGCAAATGTGGAATTGGTTGTCCATTGCTATTTATTCCCACTCTTATATTGTATGTGATAATAATTAAAAATAAACCCAAAAACTCCTACATATGTATCAAACAATTGTCGAATCCAGGTAAATGCTTCAAATGACAGGCCCGAATTCACCCAACTATGAAGGAATTGGCTGCTTTTATAAAAAAACTGCCGAAAAGATATCATAATCTTCTGAAACATAGTACTCAGCAGAAATTTCCCCTGAGAACAGTTTTACGCTTAATAATACTTCTCACACCTCAAACTCCTCCAGCAAACTCAGGAAAACTCACGGATTCTGCCAGAAAACATCCTCCTTTAACATTGATCAATAAGCCTATAATTTGACATTGACAAATCAGGCAGAGCTCAACGATTCCCACTCTATTCGGTTCAATGGCTATGAGGAAACTCATAGTATCGGATCTGTTCACAAATGTCTGAAGCCAATTTGTCCAGGAGATAAGATTATCGGAGGGCAGTAGTTTTTGGCCACATTGAACATTATGAGTTACACTGGAGCTGAGAAGTATATGACTGCTCGCGACAAGCTGATATAATCCTCTCTTGGGCTGGTTTGGAGTTTTGGTAGCTTATCTGATAGCAGCCTTGAATACTGCCCATCAATGATACTAGTTCCGACTAAGAAAATTGTACTTCAATTGGAGCTCTAACAATGTGCTCGAGCATAAAAGTAAATTTTAAGAGTATCAATCAATGCCAGCAACGCCCCAGAAGGAAGGCTGAGCGTGTATGGAATCGTCAACTCGAACTTATCAATGAAGGTAGACTGCGAAGTCATCAGAGAGCCACACAAGAAGAGAACTCTCATTGAATAGATAAACTATAAGATCAAAGATTAGAGATTCCTGACAAATGACTTGCTACGAATCGATAGCATTCAGATCATTGATAATAGTGAAGATGCGCACACTCTAGAAATAGTGGAAATCAACGGAAAAGCCCAAATGAACGATAAAATAGCTGAGACTATCAACACTCAATCTGGCTCCAAATAGTATCAGAGGAGACTGAAAGAGATGAGTGAGGCATAGATTGATTAGTTCATTGCGGAACTCTTGGAATACTTCCCTTGCTTAATCTAAAACTCATACGGAAACTATTTTATTCAGTCTTTAGTTAAGTGTCTCACTTCCTCACAAAGAATCAAAGTTCTAGAATACCTACAGTCATGGATCCCCATTCTAATTGAATCAAATCATGGAACTTTTGTTTTCCAAACTTTCATCGACAAATTCAAAACCGCGAGAGAATTCGAAATTGCAGCAACTGCTCTAAAGGGCGAATTCACGAGAGTATCGCAGGGATAGTCCAGTTCCCATTTCATTCGAAAGCTCATCGACAAAATGCCTGAGAAGCTTCTTTGCTAATTCAGTGAGCAATTACACACCAATTTTGTCTCATTGAGCCAAAACAAGCATTCTATTTGTGTTTTGAAGAGCTTGATAAAGAAAATGGCAGCCTCCCGATTAATATAAACAAAAGCCCTCCGGATATCATTCATAAGGCTAATAGAAACAAACATTAGTCGAATAATTAGCTCAGAGTTTGGGAATTATTTGATTCAAGAGGCGCAATAGAAATTTGCGCCTGAATTATTAAAAAACCTCAATAGATTAATCTCACACAAATTCTTCGAGTTTTGCATCAACCAATATTCCTCTATTGTTCTAGTGAAGTGCCTCAAGGACTACTGGATCCAGGACAGGTAGTTATACTGCGTTGTCTTGAATAATATGTCTTTTGGAAATTCGCAAAAAATGAAAAAAGCCAATGGAGGATTGAGGGTATTGCGAGAACTCAAGTTATGCCAGCAACTTTATAGAAACTCCTAATTACCAGCACTTCTGAATGATAATGCGATGCGAAGTATGGCATCTCATGTGAAAAAGAACCAAACAGCATTTACAAATAATGTTTGACTTACATTAAGATGATTAAATTATTATACATTTTTTTGCCATCCATTTATTCATTAAACTAAAACAAAGTTTAAATAGCATGTTCATGCGTTAAAATATTTTTGTGGATTTATACCTACAAATTTTTTATTTATTATTTAGCCCTTTTATTTTTGTATGCACTGGCATATCCATCACTGGCATTTCCATCATTGGCATTTTCATAGCTGGTAGTACCTCACTGACATATTCTTGTCTGATACATCAATCACTTGACATGTTGGTAACCGATAAGTGAACCGCTGATTTTTTTCGCACTTAACAATGTACGCAAGAATGTAACATATTATGAGATCTGTTGCTCCTCAAGGATGGGACTATCTCTTTCATTATGAAAAATTCTCCATTGTTTAATCAGATTGTATCAAATTTTTAACACTGTCTCGACAGCGAAGCAATAAATAAATATTTTATAAAATCAAACAAGTGGCTCTTCAGCTTGAGTCGAACACTCAAACAAAGCAAGTCTGCTGTTCAGAAGCCTGGCTTGCTCTGCAGCTCTATTTGATAGTACGGCCTATGCATTTTGGGACACTATTTATTACAATCACTGTTCCATTGCATTTACACTAATTGAACCCGGCATCATAATAAAACCCTCTGTAACACTCCACACAGACAGCATTTTCTATACACGATTTGCAGTACAGAAAACAGTTAGCACAAGAATTTGCCAAAAGGTATTAATTGTCTTTGCATCCACAAAAGTATCTCACGTCCTATTTATATGAGTGTATCTATCTGAGGACGAAGCCGGCGATACACGAAGTGCAATTCGAAGCGCTCATATGGCATTATAAGCAATTCGAGTCACATTATTCACAGAATTCGTCTGCAAGATTGAAATAATGTGTCGGGCATGCACTGTAGCAAAGCAAATCAGTGGGATTAAAATAAGGGTAGGCCTACGGACAAAAGCGTTTTCGGATCACCATTTGAGACATGTAAGCTGAAATGTTTGTGGTCGATCTGCCCGTAATCCTCATTTGAAAACTCAGTGTAGGAAGAATATTATAAATGAGTTGGAGTCCAACGAAGAAGGAGCTTTGGTGGGAATTCGCTTCGAAAGCCGAGACGCTATCCCAAAATGTGTAGTTAGTATTAGTGAATATGGTTGAAGCAATTGCATATCTGCTGTGGCTGCTTGAGACTTTGATGCTTTGAATTGTGAACATGTGCAGTCTCATTTTGGTTATCACTAAATTCGAAGATATAGAAATTGAAAGGCCATTGCTCTCTCGACTGTTTGAAAAATCGTGCAGGACACTGAATTAATTTGTGAAGCTTGTCTACAATAGGTTAAATTAATACTGAGAGCAGGTAATAGTGCATGTCGTTGGTAAGCACCATTTGAAACAACGAGTGGTTGGCAATTTGAATCAGGGTATTAGTGGTCGGGGAATTGATTTAGAAACTTCCAGTGGATATCTGAAAAAGCGCTGCATCCAATATTATGTATGATATTCGCACTAGAGTAAATGAGGAATTCATTAAAATTGCGATTACCGCTCCTCTTTAATTTGCAAAATGACTGCTCATGCTAAAGCTTAAATTTCCGCTCCATTGCAAATCATAAATTCCGAGAAATATATGAGGCTGTTAGTTCAGGATTTTGGTATACGTTATTGTGTAGTTAGAGCTGGTTCTTGTGAAGGCTGCCATTTCAAGGGACAAAAGTGCTATTAATAACAACTATTTTTACCTGTTTGAACTCCGTCTGCTGGGTAGTAAGTGTCTTCGAGACTGACCTGAGAGCAACACCTTAGGATGATTGTGCAAACAAATAAAAAGATTTATATCATTATTAAAATAATCAGGCGTTTGCGATAATTCGGCAGAAGGATTATTGTAGTGCTCAGAAGACTATTTAGATTTGTAAATTAAATGCCCATCAAACTGTTCGAAATATTTATATCTGCTCTCTGCTTTTTGGAGACACATTATTAAATGTTGGCAGAATTTATAATTAGTTCAAGAAATAATATGAATACCTTCACAGTTTTATGCGTTTTATCTAAAAAGGTACAATCCCCACCAAAAAGCTAACCAAAAACAAATGATTCCTCAATTTTACGACCTGCCTATCGAAATTTAGCAAATTTATATATTTTCAGATTTTGCTTCATTCATGATTAACTTTGAAATCAAGCTCGGATATTTTGTGCAAACATTCTTAGCACCTTATAATTCCATACGAAACATTTCCGATATATTTATGATTCATTACAACAATAGTAACTTTTAGATTTAATATTTAATGCCTATTATAATTGCTGAGCCATGGCCTAAAAAAATGCTGCTAATTAAACGAGGCAGCTTTTCAAAAAAAAGATAAGTTAAGAAATCAATGAGGAGACCATTCGAAATACGGACTTTTTCAAGAGTGTCAATATAATCAAATGCGCATATAAACAAAATAATAGATAAATTAAATGTGTAGCACGTGTGATAATTAATTTAATACTTTTATATTTATTCATTAAACTATGCCAATATATGTTCCTAACTAATTTTTTAAATCGAACATTCTGACCATTCCGGCATTGCAAGTAGTCAAGTAAGAAGACAATTCTATACATTAAAGCAGATGCAAGCTATTTTTAGTGAGGAGTCTCAATATATAATGAAATTGAATGTCAATCGACCTAGAATATAGCATTCGCATGGATAAGTACCGCTTAGGAAAAGAGCCTTTTTAACTATCTTGTTTGATAGACTAAACAATTGCTACAATTCTGATATATTCTCTGGTTTTTGAGTGTTGTCGCCAGCCATCTGCCTTTTATAATTGATGAGGCTTGAAAGTTACTTGAGAAAACTTTGGTCTTGCAACAAGAAAATTATAAATAAAAGCCATTGATCTACTTTTCATACCAGTAGCTTCGTGAATCTGATCGAAATTTATAATTATTCTTTGGCCAACCACACTACCGCGCCAACAAAAAGATCGAAAGTATAATGATTTCCCTAAAGTTAGAGTATTACAATCATGGTTTATTTTCATTCAGTTGAGTTAATGAGTTATCACTCGAAATTCACCATTACGAAGGCAATCACATCAATCCATTTTTAACTTGTCCAAATTTATAGTTCGCCATTACTATTCCATTTCAAGTTTATAGGCCCTTCATGTATTCTTGAAACTCCCCATAAAACTCCTGAATGCTTATCATGAGACAAAACAGCCACTCTTTTTTTCATATCTGTCGGAGTGCTAAAAATGGAATTGGGCTTTACTACTTTCAGAGCATTTCGATTCAGCAAAGATTTAAAACTAAAATGCTTATGGTCTTGAGGATTTTTTATTTCGACGAAAATAACCGGCAGCCAAATTTTATAGGCCTTTCCATTCACATGAATGACTCCTTTCGCGATGCTGTTTATATTGTCCTTTTCATTATTGAACTATATTGATATGATCTCTCTCTTTTGAGTGAAAGGCGGTAGGACAAAGATCCTCTTTAGGATTTCGAGTTTAAAATAAGCCTTTTCGAACTCGTACAGAACTGTGATACTCTGCTAGGAATCCGTTTTATTATAAATGTAAAGACTTAATATGACCTTCTAGAGGCTGGCCTAAGGGTATGCTTTTTTGTATGCAATGTCAATTTTATCATCCCTCAAAAGAACTCCTGAGTTTTTTAGAAAGGCCATTTTATTCCTGCTCACAAACTTTTAATTGTCGGTTCCGCATGGTTCGCTCTAGGAGTATTGCTATGACGAATACTCTGACATTCTATATAAGCTCGACTGTTCTTCGCCTTCGTTTGGCTTATCAATATTTTGGATCACTGATTCAGAGGGTTTCACAAATTCCTGAGACTCACAAGCCAAGGATAAGTTTTTACGGTCAATGAAAAAAAGATCATTTTTTCGGGCATGCCAGGAATAGGGAGATAGAATGACATCTTCAACTGATAAGATTTTCTTGTGCTCGTGCCCGTTGCCGATATGATCACTCAGTTATGTTTTAATTTTGTCATTTTACTAGCTCATAAGCCGATTCTTTTCCTGCACTTACTGAATTCTTTTTATTATTCGCAACAGCAGGGTAGAAGAGTCCGATATAGATGTTTGTTGAAGCAGCTTCGATTCATATCTTATGTAGAGTTCTGTGTTTTATTGTTTTAGCTTTGCTAATTAGAGCCCTTCTTGCTCTTCTATTGTATACACTCGCTCATTCAGTGGCTGATTTGCTTTCTTTTTTAGAGGTTCGCCTTGCGATTAATTAAATTTCTTATTGGGTGGCTCATCCATTGGCTGATGCTCAGGCCTTTGATTTGGAATTTTTGCTGAGTCTTCCACAATTATGGGCTTCATGGCGCTTTATTGGCGTTTTCGGAAAAATGAAAGTAGGTTTGACGAGCTGCTTAATATTTTCCGTTGCTCCTAATATTTCTCCTATTGGAATAAAATTTTTAGCTAATTGTTCAAATGGGAATAGCCTATTTTTCCTTTTTCATTGTCATTTAGCAATCTCTAAAGTTGTTCGAACTTACCCAAGTAGAAGTACAGCTATGAAGTGCAGTCATATTTTTGATTTTACGTGATCCAAAAAAGATAGTTTTTTATTTATGTGATTTTACCCTGCAAATCCGACTTATCGATATCCTTACTGAGATTTTTTAGAATGCAGTCATTCCTTATTTAATTGTAATACTGCTTAAAACTCAAAAGCGATTTTTATAGCATTTATTTATGAAATTTGAATAAAGTCAGGCAAATATTGCTGATTATCACATAAATTTAGTATGGAATTGCTAGGCTTTTATCTATCCAAACAATAATTTAGCCATTTGATTTCATATTCCATGCATAATGCCACATCAGAAAATAAATTAAAATATAAATAAATCATTGTGAATTAAGGATCTGTAAAAGTCTGCTTCCTTTCGTTCTCTCACCTTCCGAAATGACTTATTGATAATGTCGAGGCTGTTGAATTTCGTTGTTTGTTTTTATATTTTCGGGCTAGCGAAAGAAGCTATGGAACTATCCAGGCAAGCAAGACCTCCTTTTTGTAAAAATATTGCATTGTTTCATTTTTTCAGGCATAAATTGGCCGGAGGCGCTCATTAGTTTATGTAGGCCATGAGCAAATTGGCATTTGATGCCATAGTGGCAGAAGTTAGCCTCCATATAATTTCTGCATAAAAAGCTTTTGGCCTTGAAGTTTGAAGTTTCCATTAATTTATTCTCTTTATAGTATGGGACTTGACGCAATCCCAGCCCATTAGTTTCGTTGCTTCCGGCAGAAGTTTCAGATAGGTTATCGATGGTATGTTCAGAGTGCTTCCTAATATTTGCTTTCATCTAATGTTATAACATTATTACTGTTCCTATCATATTTACGGATACAATAATACTATTATATGATATTGATACGATAATGTGGTGATAGCATTAAGAAAGAAGATTTCGACAGTTTTCAGCGAGATATCATTAATTTATAATATAATAAAAAACTTGGCAAGAGTATTCCATGTTTTTTCCTCCAACAAAGCATTGTGATGCAAGAGGACACTTTGTGAGTGGTTGTACCAATAATTATGATTCGTAAAAGTGACTTATTAATAGAATATCAGATTTTTTTTATGCTAGTTGCTTTTTATTTAGAACGAGATCGTGAGTCGAATTGTTTCCTTTTCTGGAAAAACACTTTCTCGCAGATTTTAACATGCTTTGAGTAAGATTGAGGGTTGAATTTACGAGTACACACTTCGCATTCCCTGAGCTCCGTTGCTACTTCATATTCCAATTTATGCTAATTTTGAATATGCTAATTTTGAATATGCTGGGGCTCTTCCAATACCAGCTTATCTATTGCGAAATTGGTTTTCATGCCCCTGTTGAAATTCTAATTGTTGGTTGGCTGCTTGACTTGCATTTTCTGGAAAGTTTGAATAAATGGCAACTACTAGTCCTTTTATTAGATTGCACTCTGGTCTAAAGGGGTATTGCAAGGAATATTCTCTGACACGAGAGGATATATATTGTTACACTGTTATTATTCCTTTTACAAATCCTTCATTTAGGCTTTCGGAGCAATCTGAAGGATAGGCTGGTCAATTTGATTGAGATATGCCTCGACTGGAGCACTGAAATATTTGAAAGCATTATATTTTGGGGGATTGTTGGGGCAGCTGTCGACTTAGTTGAGGCTGGTGAAGCTGGGGAGAACGAAAGAGTATGATGCTTATTCTTTTTGCTTTTGCTTAATCCGCTGCACATTCTGTTTGTTTCGCTATCTTTTCTTATGAAGGTTGAGAAACCTCAAAGGATCGTCCGCAATCATTTATTTTACGGCTTTAAGAATATTTAAATTGTGAATGCTCGGTTTAGCTTTATTTATACAAATGCAGCAGTTATAGCTCAGCCGGAATATATTGATTGAGCTTATTATTATATACGATCTGACACTAATGATCGCCACTCACTTTCATTACATTTCTATGAGTAGCAGCTGCTGGTGTTTATCAAAGGTGTGCTGCCCTAAATGCACATTTTGGGTAAATCTGGCTGATTAATAACTTATTCAATGAGTCACTGGTGTTCCCGTGCCCATCATCCATATCTCGCACTTTCTGATAATATCAATAATTATATTACTGTTGATAAATCATTGATGGCTTCATTAAGGGGGGCTTTCGTGCAGACCTGTAACCCCAACAATCCCTTCCACTCGTTTTTCACTACAATCGGAGGATTTAGCTGGCTGTTTAATAATGACGAGAAGAGCTTGTCTGGAACTTAAAATCAGACATAAACTATGAACCTCCATCCTGAACTTAAAACCTCAACTGCCACCAGCAGGTTCATGAAGATGAACTAAGCTGCTCTCGAGCACTCTTTGAAATTAAGAATGAATAGCTGCTATCCCCACAGAGATGCAGATCTAATGAGCAGCCTTGATAGTTAGCACTGCGTCCATATTCTGGATATCCTCAACGAAGAAGAAGAAATCGCAGATGAGGATAAACACGAAATCGAAACAGTCATATCATTTAGCCAAGACCAATAATAGTTCTACGATTCAAACTCCACCAAATATGGCAGTCGGCTAGTCTCATAGGATTTTAGTGACACAGAATCCTTTATGTCTTGATTGTCATACTACTATTTATTCATTGATATCGTACTCCAATCCAACCCGTGTGCAATCCAACTGGTCGCCGATTTATAAATGGTGGCCTCACATTAAACACATTCAATTAATACATACAGATAAGTTTGAGTTACAAATTACATATTGGATTCAACTTATTTAATGAAATTATCATTTATTTATATGGATATGGATAATCACTCAGTCCTCTCAGTTACGAGCATGGACTGATTTAACATAACATAACATAACATAACATAACATAACATAACATAACATAAGAATGCAATAAATAATTCAGCCAAAGGTTCAGATATAGTTTTGGTCAGCCACATAGCCCGCGCAGTTTAACTGAAAGAATCGGTATATTTCAGGGTTGTAGTGATAGATGCTTGAGTGCTATTCGAAACTCATCGAGCAGTTGGGATCATAGGGAAAGACCCGCAGAATATTATGCGATAAGTACTGGCTTAGGTATTGGCAGCAGTTTAAGATATTCCCCAAATCAACCTTCAACAAAGTGAGGAACTAGCTGAAGAGCTCATTAGTGCCCATTTTATCAATAAAGATTACATTGGGAGATTTGCCGAGATGGACTCTATAATGATCAAACCCGCGGTCCTATTTGTCTGAGGGGAATTAGATCTTTATTCTTACCAGGATATACATAATACTGAGGGCCAGTAGAGACTTGGGGTAGAAATAGGCATCTGGAAAATATTATGAAATTTCCATCAGCTGATACAGATATGAAAGGCTTCTTAAAGACTCAGAAAGCTTAAATGAAGCTTTGCTTTTCAGTTTTATGTGCGATTTCAAAAGGAACAAGTCCCATAAATTGGTCAAAGAGTCGATCCAGTAAGTGCAGCTCTTTATTGACAGTTAAAAGTTTAGCTTCACCATCATTTGCATCTCAATATCCATTATCTATTATTTGCAGAGGATTCGGTCGTACTCTGAAAATATCTACTCATGGCTTAGAACTGTTGTGAGAATATTTGGGGGCTTGAACCTGTTCATATTAGGCGGCTTGTGAAGTGATGGATTTTTCTTACTTTTAAAAGGTCCTTACTTTGGGCACCTTTTCTATTGTGACCGAGCCGAAGTCGACAGGCTTAAACCCTGACTCATAGAGTAGTTTTGTATCGAGTTTTAGGTCGAAAATTGGCCAAACCCACCGGTGACCTCAGCGTGGTCTATTTTTAAAGCCATCATCAAAGAAGCAATTGCGATGGTTTTAACATTCTTAATTTATGTATTGATGTCGAAGAAGCTGTCGATATAGCTGATGGCTATTGAGTAGGTTTATCTTTTTAAATTCATGCTGCTGCAGATCTTGCCGAGCATATTTAGGCACTGGCCCCTCTATTTTATGATATCCAGACTGAGAATGTACTCAAAGACCCGATCAACATCTTATTTTATCTACTGCTGAAATTATAATAACTAGCTTTAGTTGGGCAATAAATGCGGGTTCGGGGATTACAAATAAAAAGTACGCCTTTGCTTTTCGATATATTTTGACTTGGATTCGCTTTTCCCTGGCTTTTGACTTTATTTTTATTTTAAGTATTGCGAGTTCTTTATGCTATCTTTTTTCATTTTGGCTTTACTTTTAGATTGAATTCTAATCTTTTTGTTGTGAGATTTGCTTTTGCTTTGGGATTTTATGGCTATGCTTTTTAGCATATTATCTTTCGCAGCAGGAGAATCGTAATTGGAACAGGTTCCTTGCTGGGTGAATGATGCCTTAAACTGATTGCTATCAGATACATTTTTGCTTACAATTTCACCGTTGAAGTCGATTGAGCCTTCGCTGCTGAGCATTGTGATCTTTTTGAATAAAGGGCTTTTTGATTTTACATCGTTTTCTGTCAAAAAACCATGACATTTTTCGTGTTGGTTGTACTCGTTCAGGTTGTCTGCTTTAACTGTTACATTTTATCTTGCCTGCCTGGCCTTCATGTTCTTTTAATTACTCCGCTGATGGTTTTTACTCGCACTGAAATCCTCTGCGGCCACACATGGAATTCTGGCCACATTACTCTTATTATAGTTCTCCGTGCTGTAATAATCAAAAAGGCTATTAGCTTATTTGTGAGGCTTCTTCTCCAAACGATGGCTGGGTTTCTCTTTGGAGGCATTCGGGGCCTCTTTGAGGGCTTTTTGTCTCCGAGAAGAGTAAGTAAATCCCAAAGACCTTTCGATGCCCTTGTTATCTTTGCTCAAATTTGCTTTAAGCCTGTCTGTTGAGCCGCAAAAATCCGACATAATCATCAATAGATTTATCAACTTTGAGTGAATTAAAATAATTTGCAAGACCTAAAGAATGGCGAACCTTCGGGAAATCCCCAGAATTAAAAAAGGAACAAAAATAAAACAAAACAAAGAGTTGATTAATGTTTGCTTAAAAATATTTAATTTCCTTCAATTTATTAATTTAGCAAGTATCGCATGACACAACGCCCTAAAATTGACAGAATTCAATACATTTTAGCAAATTAGCACTCTATGAACAAATAACCGCTACAGGACTCATTCTTATGAGCCTGAATAATGTATGAAATATTCAACATTTTAGTGCCTATAAAATACTCAAATTTCTAATGCATTTATACAGTATTGATAAATCAGGAATCTGATCTAAATTGACTTGCTATTTATTTATTACAGAATGTCAATTATTCGCGCCGTCCAATGAGACACTAAACTAATATCCCTTAAAAATAATTAAATCCTATTTTTAATCATAATATTCTCATAGTTAATATAAACTGATCAAATTCAACTAATTTGGCATATTTTGATCAATATTAATTTATTTCAATGATTATTTCTATTTACTATTATTGCTTATTATTTACTATTACTATTTATATATAACTGTTTGGGATCATTCACTAATTTGAGTCAATCGGTTTATCTTTTCTTTGATAGTGTTTCTATCTCCCTCTCTCAGCGCCCCGTATGCACTTTTGGTCGTTATATCTGCATTTGGACTGCCAGTTGAATAGTAGCGTTCATCTAACTTATGCGCATACTGACCGAGCCTGATCTAGTTGATCCACTTTAGGAGTGACTCATACTTCCCCTTATACTGCTCACTTTCAAGCTGGAAGTACGAGACATCATGTATCATTTATTTAATTTAATGGTCATAGTTGTCAAGCTTTGCATAGATGCTGTTCTCCATGTTGACTCTTGCCAAATTGAGTTCTTCTTTGCTGGAGAGCAGTGATGCAATCTAGCGGTCCTTCGTTAGGAGTTTGGCGCGCAGTATTTCAATCTTATGTTCATACTATTCAATCTTGTTATCTAGTTTATGATTGTGAGTTCTCAACGCCGCTTCTAGTTGTCTGTTGGAAGCATTTGACTTTTAGAGCTTTATAATAGCATATAGTTACCTCTATGCGGAGAACTGCATTTTATTCCTTGCAGTTTGCCAATAAGTTGTCCAGTTTCCTTCTGCAGGCGCTTTGATACTACTATTGTTATTATTAGTGGTGCATTGAAGATACTTTGACCATTTTTGCGAAACTGTCAGCCGCTTGTTTGCTTTTAGCTAGGCCTTTTTTTATGTTGTTATTTTATTGTGCCAAACTCTCATTCTCGTTTTCAACTTCGCCTATCCTCTCACGCAGGAGCCTTATCTTATCGATGTACTCTTCTAGGATTTACTGTTCTTTCAGTAAACTGAGCTTACTGCTCTAATTCTCTCTGACTGGACGTATAAATAACTATCTACTTCGGAATTGCTGCAACTGTTGTTCCTTCTGACTGAGTTCCTGCTTCAGCCGGTCATTGTATTCGATCAGCTGCTGGATCTATTGTTATCGGGTATTCTACCTTGTGCGACTGCTTTCGTAGGTTGGCTAGAAATTAAACGTGCATTTCGTAGTATTGCGGGAAGTTCTCGACTCCAAAACTGCCTGCATTAATCTAAATCAAGGGGTTCCTTTCATGAGATTCTATTGATATATTTGCAGTATGCGATCGAATGTTTTACTTGTAATCTGCGTTAGATTTCATACTTGGAAGCTAAGTCATCTCCTTCTAAATTTCGGAATACATTATTTAAAATAGTATGAGCAATTATGTGGGATCTGCATGAAGCCATGCATAATAATACAATAGATATTTCAATGATGGATCATCCATACATGATCTCTCTGTGCATGAATCACTGGACAGTTTGTTTTGCGAGGTTAGCCTAGAATTAAAGAAGTCTCTTCATGTAGTTTGGGTTAGGTTGCGCCACTGGTCTTTTCTATTTTACCAATTATAATCCATCTTTGATGCTTATGGCTTCATGAATGAGGAGATACATTAGAATCACAGAAACGGATCTCGATTTCCCCACATTGCAATGCACGAATACTTTTCCATTTTCATCATGGGCTCTTTCTACATTATTGGAATTCATACTGATGAACTATACGGCTTAGAGCATATAAGGGATCAGGTCTTCAGCCAGGTTATCATAAAGCTATAAATTAATATAAGTTATTTGCTCTTTCTAATTTCTTAAGGTATTGGGCAGCTCGCTCGCGGCGTTGACAATGTGAGTGACACCCAGCCTTTCGATAAGCTATTTTCTGTTCATGCTGCAGAACCTATCCCCCAAAAATAACCATTACCTGATGATCGCCGCATGGCAGCCCATATGAATCCAGAATTAACCTTCATAAACCCAATGATTGCATCTCTTGCATTGTTTAAATAAAGTCAAGTCTATACTTTTCTATACCCCTAAGTTACATATTTGTGTACTCTATTGGGATTGCGCTGCCTATTTTTATGCACTCAGATACTGGGCCTGACATTTTCTCGATACTTAGTCTGTGATCGAACCTGATTCAGCTATTAAATACCGTAGTCACTTTCGCCATTCACCATCGAAAGATGTTACTTGTTTAAAAAATAGTGGTAGGATGTGTCAGATAAAGCAGGAGGAGGTGGCGGGAGTAGCGAAGGAGGAGGCGGGAGTGGGAGAGTTTGCACAAAGATCGGGGAATCTTATGTGTTTTATTATGGTACCATTGCAAATTTAGTAAATAATCAAATCATAATGGTATTATTCGCGTAAAAGATGCCTGTATGAATAAATAAAGGCCTTGTTAGATTTATCACTGGATTGTTAGCGTGATCAATGTAGCAATTCTAAAAGGTTATCCGCGAGCTCGCAAAACTGTGAATTTTTCCAATTTTAGTCCCGAAACGCTTATAGATTTTCCCTGGCTCCCATTTTGATAATCCAATCTAACTCAAGCATATATGCACCCATTTTGGCAGCGAACACAACTTCCCTGATGAATACCAGGCATTGATACCCGTAGCCTGCACTTCCATCGTTTATATCGTTGACGAAATTCTATAAAATATCTGAGTCTTTGATGAGCCTGCCGATGGTCTCTTCTTTAATTTATATTTTTTTAACTATTTCAATCCAAAGCTTCGTATACTCAATGTCACCATACTGGTACTCGGTCAGGAGAGATGGCCAGCTTCCCTCTAGTATTTAATAGACCAGCTGGCATGAGGCTTTCCCCACCAGGATTCTTAGCAGTGCATAGACATTGGAGTGTGAGGCTTTGACCTTGGAAGGGATGCTTTCATAATGCTTCATTAAATAAACATAATAAAGCCTGTAAATATTTTCATCTATTTGCACATTCCTTAAAGAGCTGATCTGAGAGTGGAATATCATAAAGATTGTCGCCTTGCTAGTTTAATTCAATTATTTGGGCTCAAACATCTTCAATTCCAACAGAGTTATCTTGTCGTTCTCCTCGACTGGGAGCTTCGTGAATATTTTTCGGATCAATAAGTAAATGATCTCGCTGGGTAGCTGTGCCCCCAAGGAAATGTATGAAACAATGGTGAGCAGGTATTTTAAGTGAGCATGATCTTCAGGGCACTATCGAATGCTCTCATAAAGGAGAGGCATTAATTAATTGTGATTGATGGAGTCAGTATTGTATTTCTGCTCTCTGCTGAGCTGGCACAGTGCCCACGAGTACATGATCGCGTAATCTGGTTATTTGCGTAGCTTTTTCATTAGCTGAGCCACCCGTATTCCTAAGCCAATTTCATTAAACTATTCCACGTATTAGTCAAACCGCATGGCTAAATGGCCAACCAGTGTAATGCCCTGCAGATTTTAAAGCTGCATGCAACACAGTTGAACCATCTACTTGATTTTAAATTTGGCTACACTCTTAAACACAATATCGGCAGCAGATATCAAGTGCACCAGTTGTTTTATTTTATAATCTTGAGGGTCGGAAATGGTATCTTCAATGCTTTTCAGTATCTCTTACTCGCTGTGGTCGAGTCGATCGTTGGTCTTGTTGATGTAGTTGAGGGTGTAGTCTGCATTCCAGCCGAAGCGCGCACTTTTTCGAATTTATTCCAGATACTACATTCTGCTTTTTGACCTGCGAATTGCCAACATTTAGGAGGACGAAAGTTACTTTTTGTTATTCTTTGCTTTCATATGGAGTGTCTGAATCGTGTCGAATTGCTTTACGAATGACAGCCAAATTTAATAATTATCTGTTATATCTGTTATATTTGCTATAGTATCTATAGTAGAATAAATGGCAATATAATATATAGACATTGTTGATTTATAATGCCGAAAAAAATAAACCCCAGAGGTGACCAGCACAGCAATAAAACATCAGCCCCCATTAAACAGGAGCAGAAGTAGCCACTGGTCAAACTCGAATAGCAATAGCTCAAGAAGCAGAAGCCGATTGCAATCACCAAGAAGATCGTTAAAGATAACAAACCCAATAGCAAGCAGGAGATAACAAAAGACACGAAAAAGAAGGAGAAATAGGTAAAACATGAAAATAATCAAAAGGAAGAAACGCTCAAGAACTAGCAGACTAAATAGCCGAAGAAATAATCAAATGAGGGATAGCCCAAAAAGCAAATTAAGAAGGAGGAGAGCACTGCAAACGACAAAAGTACAAAAAAAGCCAGAATTATTATCAGAAACCTGGTTTATGACATCAATGAGAAACATCTCAGGAAACTGTTTTAGCCCTATGGCGAAATTAAGTAGATCATTATTCCTATGCATCCTGACAAAAAAATCGGAAAAGGCTTCGCATTCATCGAATTCATAAATAAGAATATGAGCCTCAAAGCCATTCGGGCTCTCAACCAAACCCAGTATAAAGGCAGGAGCATAATTTTAGACATGACAGTGGGCAGATAATAATACCTCAGCTCCAAGCTGAACCTGGACTCGAAGGGCAATAATCAGCCAGAAGTTAAAACTGAAAAATTATTGAAAGAGGAGATCGATGAGGAAGAACCCTCGCAAAAGTAGGAATAGTAGCGGTAATAGGAAGAGGAAGAGGAAGAGGAAGAGGAAGAGGGAGATTAGGAGTAATAAGAAGAAAAAAGTAATGAAGCTGATCAAATGGTTAAAAAATCAGTGGAAGATGCAGAAGGCTATTCGAAATAAGTTTTCATTCGAAATTTGCCCATCAGTTTCACATAGTAAGAACTCTACAAAATGTTCAGGAAGCATGGTAAGATTTAGTTTGCCAAAATCGTCAAAAACAAAGAGACTAACACATCGAAAGGGACTGCGTTCATTAAATTCTATGACTCCTAAATCGCCCACAAACTCATCTAATACAGTCGAAGCTATTAAATGTATCTATTGAAGAAACTGCGGCATTTCTAAATGGACCCGACGATCAGCCTCGAGGTTGACGGCAGTCTCATGAAGATATTCCCCGTCTAAAGCAGGACAAATATTCAATCCAAAATTACGGATCGAAAAGAAGGAGCCACTAACTAATAGATAAAGAAGAAAGCCATGAACAAAATTAAAAGGATCGAAGATTTAATAAAAAACGATTCGCAAGATAAGCGCAAACTCTCCTTAGCACTCGCAGGTCGGTGGAGGGTTGAGGAGGGTATGAATGAGAGGGATGAGGAAAAGTTCAGAAGCCACTCGAAAGAAAAACTTTTGAAACTTAAAAACCCAAACAATTCAGTTTCATAAACTCGGCTGATTCTAAAGTTTTTAGGCAAAACAATTACCGAGAAAGATCTCCATCGCATTTCTACTGATTTTTTAGCTGAGAAAAGCATCCCTCACACCAACTTAACCTACGTAAATCATTGATTATGTTAGTGCAAATTGATGATGGACTCCTCCAGAGAAAAATCCGCTGGGTACGCCTTCATCGAGTTCCGCAAGCATCAGATATCTCAGCAATTCATTGACCACATCGTTGCAAACCCCAAATTAGTGATGTCTCATCCATTTGTGATCGAGTATGCCATTCAAGATAGTAAAACCCTGTTGAAATTGCAGCAGAGAGGAAAAAGTGATTCCTCGCGTCCAGCGAACACCGGCACGAAGAGAAAGTAAGCAAAGGAGGTCAGACACAAAAAATTCAAAAGTAAGCCAATTAAGAAAAACGGGAAGGTTAAATAAAGCCACACTAAAATGAAAATAAGAAATGTGTGATTGGCTTGATTTTAGTGTCTCATTCATGCAAAAATGTGATAAATTATCTCAGCATTTGCAAATCCTATCAGTCTGACATAAAGCGCAATATATTTCATGAGTCTATAATTTTAATAGATGCTTAGTTAATGGAGGTGAGTTAGCCTCTCAATATAAGATACATTCATTATCTCCCTTTGTTCTCTTTATACCTGTTTAAAATTTCATCGAGCTTTGTCAACTCTCCGTCATTGCTCGTGTTTATGGTTTATACTCCCATTTTTCGGAATTAGTTCAATCTAAGTTCATTCCTATCGTTTATCCTATCGATGTCAAATGTGTTTTCAGTACCGTTCACTCTCGAATCTATAATGATGTGCATATTTACTGAATGTATTCAAACTTGCGCCCTCATACTCAAGGCCTTGCTTCGAGAGTGAGCGTTTGCCGGCGTTGGATAGATTGCTTGAGGGCCTACCGTTATTACTGCTGGCTTGATTGTTGTTGTAGTAGGCGTTAGGCGAGTAGTCAGGGGCATTTTGATAGTTGTAACCATTGCCTTTTTAGTAGCTTAGCTTTTATTTTTGTTTTAGTAATCCTTCAATTTATTTCGTAATATCGGAGTTAACTGAACTCATTTCTCCCCACCCCCCTCTCGATTGTTTTCTGCTTTGCACCATCTGATCCAAGGAATCTTGGGGCCTATTATTATTTCCCCTCGGCTAATTTGGATGGCTTCTTTGGATATTTCTGGATTACATTCTCTCCTCGTCCTCTTCAACAATGCTTTCATGCGAGTGGTATGTCGGCTTCTTACTCATCGAACCCATGTCCTTTTTAAAGTATTGAGTTTATCTTGCAAACTGGGATACTTGTGACATCGTTAAGCGATCATCAGGAAGATTAATAGGTATCTTCTTGCTTTCACCCTTCAGACTGCCCAGCCCTCCATCCTATGAAAAATTGCTTTCCGACAAATGAGGATTGTACGGAGCTTATTACTTTTGTATTTGATATTTCTTAGCCACCATTTTATCTGTTCTTTTCGGAGGTTTGAGCGTTTATACATTTTCATACTCCTCGTGGCTTCGTTTGTTATTTTGCTTTTGCTTTTGAGGCACCTCATATTCGTCTTCTTCTTCATACTTTAGTTTCTCCTGCTTTTGTAAAGCCTTAAATAATCTCTCGTTGTCATCTTCCATTTTTTTCTTAAGTTGATACTTCAAGGACTCGATTTACTTCTGAGCCTTCAGCTTTTCATGTTCAGCCATCTCGGACTACAATTTCACCTTCTCAATTTCCATTTTAAATATTGAGTTTTGTTTATCAATTTGTTCCTTTAATCGCTGAATTTACTCTGTTACCACCTATAAATTTTTCTACCTATTGTGCCTCTCTTGGTTTTTTCTTCTCTCTTGCTCGAAGAACTGCTTGGAAACATCTGTTTTAAACCCATTGTCGATCAAGGTCTCAGATGACGCCTACGATGTAGTGTCATCCCCATGAAGCTGCACTTGGGCTTGTCTGCTCACAGATTACTTGGGCTAGTTTATTATTCGGCTCTGAGCGTGCACCTGGTTCACAGCAACGTGCCCATACTTCTACCTTCTTACTTTCTATTTGGCTTCTTCGTCAAGCCGTCGCTTTTATTCTAAGTTCCTGGCATTTTGCTCGATGATGAGGCGATGCTTTTAATTTTTGAGTCTTTATTCTTCCTCTATTTTTAGTTTTTGCTGAAGCAAGTATTATTGATTTTTTCTCTCTTCCTCAAGCTCTTCCCTTCTATTCCTTTATATTTAGCGCTGCTTTCTGCCCTCTGCTTCTTTCATTTGCATTTCGAGCTGCTTTCTCATTTCCTCCTTCTGCTTTTGCCTATGCATAGGATGATTCATACTTAATTTGTTGCTGATCGACGCTCATGTTTTCGAGCTGCAACAAGTTCCTGCCTCCTTTTTTATGCAGCTACATTAATTACTCATTTTATAATGTCTTCTGCCGATACGCCATATGCTTTTATTGAATTTCCTCGAGCGGTTTTTCCAGCAGGCTCGGATTTTTGCCAGAGTACGCAAACTACTTTGGCTAGTTCGGGTATTGGTTATAGGCTTAGAGTTCACGATAGTTGCGAGGATCTTGCTGGTAGTTACGAGGGTCTTGCTGATAGTTGCGAGGATCTTGCTGATAGTTACGAGAGTCTTGCTGCTGATAACTGCGATAATCAGGTTGCTGCTGATACGGGTCGAGCTGGTCTTGAGGATAACTGCTCGGGTATCCTTGCCTTTCTTCGACTGATCTATCCGTTGGCTGTCTATTATGGTAACCGCCCTGGTTTAAACTATTAGTTGGTATGCCATAATTAAGTGGATCGATCTTATTTTGGATTCGATAGTTTTCAGTTGGATTGCTCTATGGTTGCTGCTGTATCATTTAGTAATTATTTCTGGTAGAGGGATATTGCTATCCGTATGGCCGATCTTTCGTCTAGTAAGGAGTCGGGTGATTATAGAGCTGGTTTTGGGAGGCATAATTGTCGTAAGCTGGGTTAGGGTAGTCTATTTGAATTAATTGAAGTACATTGCTGTTTCGGTTGCACATTATTTCCGACTTGTGGATTCCGAATTGGGGGGTTGAGGGCTCCTCCCCCTGGCCTTCCAAAGTAGGAGAGTTCTTACGTTTCGAGCCTGCGCTGATAGTTTTCCTTTGAATTTTCCAAGCCGTAGTTTTCTGGAGGCGTAAGAGTAACAGGGATTCGGTTTTCTGTCGCAGATTTTTGAATTCCCTTTTTTTGTTGATACTCAACCTTCTTCTTTTATTCTTTTTCGACAATCTGCATTACAAGCTACATACTTGCCTTCGGAGTTAGTCGCCGTACCTTTTCTTCTCTTCCTTTGTCATCATTTTCGCGATCAATATACTGTTTAATAATATCGTTTGGCATACAATAACCATAGCATTTTCTATATTAGCCGTACATATACATATATAAATCACTTGTCAAAAGGAGAACTCTTCATCGGAAGTTTTCTTTTCGTCATCACTCGCTCGGATCTCCGAAGTATGTTCATGGCACGTGAAGCTCGATGTCCGATTCCATCAAAAGGAAGTTTTGATTGAAGATAAAGAAGTTTATGCGAGTATTTTAAAATTACTTCTCGAAGTGTCATGTTCCTTGCCGCTTCTTCTTTGGATCTTTTGCGAATCAATTTTGTGGGAGGAATTGGAAGGCTACTCGAAAGCTCTTCATCATCAGGTATTTGCTTTTTTCGTTTATTTTTATCTTCTTTACTTTCGCGAGCACCTGAGTTTAGCTATTTTGGAATGTCTTCGAACTTACTTTGGCCAACTGATATTCCATTTAAAATCACATTTGTTTTGTTTGGATTTGAATTTTATAATTTTGAAGCTAAATCATCTTTTTTGATATTTTTCTTCAATTCCTGAATGTTCTGGCTCAGTTTTTTCTGAACTTCCTCAAGATTTTCTGTTGTTTTGCCTCCTGTTATTGCATCGATTCTAGGCTCGACGATTTTGGGCAGAGAACTAGATTTATTTTGCACAGGCAACAGTAGAGCATCCTTCGAAATCTACTGACTTTATTTCCAGCTTTATTTAATTTTTGTCATTTTTTACTATGTCCTTTATTTAATGATTGCATTTACGGTCTCTTTCGCAGACTCATTAACAATTTATTTTCGATGCAGAGCTTTTCCAACTTTTACATAGAACAGAACATATGCTTGCTGCGACATAACTCTCTCTTCTGGGCATTTGCTTACATTTGAATCATTCATCTAAATATTACTTGAATTACTTCATACCAGACATTGCTTCCCAAATCTGGCCTGACGAACGAAAAGTAATGTCCACTATACGAACTACTGCCTGCGTGGACTGTGACAGAATAGAGCTCATACTTGCATTATTCCTCATCGAGAGTCAAGGATTCCTTTGTGGTGACGTATTTGTGCATATTCAAATATTTGGGGAATTGGATGGGTTTTCCAATTTTACGGAGCGAGTTTGTGAACCTATTGAGCTGAAAGGTCAATATTTTGGGCAATGTGATCAGGGAGAATCCTTTTTTAGCGTTACTCAGGAGGTGGCACTTTTAGCAACGATACTTGTTGCTCCCGATCAGCTCATCAACTTGAAAGAAACTCTTCAAGCCTTCTTGTAAAGAGTTTGATCGTTGACATTCCTAGTATAAATTTTTGTGATTACAATGTTCATATCGTAGTATCTCTCCTCAGTCAAGGATTCATGGTGACATGAAAGGCAGAGGACAAACGTTTTCATGCGGCCTCCGAATATTTGGTATGCTAACGTCTGCCTTATCCTTTGTTCGTTGAGCTACCGGTCCTTCCCCATCACCCCAGTTTCCGAATCTTGGAGGCCCTCAATTAGATACCGTAAAAACTAATGCGAATCCTCTTGCCGCCCAAGTCGAAACTAAATAAGCCAAAAAAGACTTTTTTGAAGATAACTATGAGATTTGAGACAATTTCCCGAGGATTGAACACCCTCGACTTGCTAGCCTGCACCCAAGCATTCTCGAGGGCACAAAATATGCACCAATTAGTTTTTTTACACTTCTTGGAGTGGGTCTTCTCAGACAAATGTTTCACGAGGGGCTTCGTGTGCAAGACAACTTGCATGATCGCATTAAAGAAGCAGGTGTTGCCCAGATTCGAAAGTCCTCCACCGATTTTGTTATCGTTCATAAAAGTTGATTTATAATATTAATATTTGCAAATATTGAGTTCTAGCAATATGTCAAAGATTATGAACTTGATGGAGCCGCTAGTTGCTTTAATTAAGGTATGCAGTCCCACAGGCGGATAATATTTATCACTAAATTATAACAATAACAGCACTCAAATTATAGAAATTTGCATCAACACTAAAATTATTGTCGATGAAACTAAGTAAAGAAGAGATGTTTGCTTTTTCCGAGATTATTTTCAGCTAAAATGGAAATTAGAAGCAGCAAGTCGATCAGCTGAGCGAAGACGAAGTGATCAAGCTAAGAAAAATATATGCCCAAAAAATCGCATTCGATTCAGTAAAAGTGTCCATTAGCTTTAGGTAAACACTCACATTTAGTCGCCACCATAATTCATTCCTCAAAATGTAGTTCGGTCGAATGTGCCGGGCGTTTTATCAACAATATGCTGTTGTTTTTATCCTGAGTACTACTTCATATTATAATAGAGAAAACAGGGAGAACTTTGACATAAAGAGCTCTGAGTTCACCACCAAGATATGCAAAATCTTAATGTTTTGGAGAAAGGACTTTATTTCTCATCATATGCCCAAAGTCTAACTATATGGGCCGCTTTGGATTTCGGTCACTTATGTGCTTATACTAGCTTTGTCCAGCAACTTGAATAACTATTTCATCCTTCCCCAAAACTATACCTTTAACACCTAACTTGTAGTCTACTCTCTTGGACTCACTCTCATATTTCAGATCGCTGAGCCTTTAATCTACTCGTCTGTCATCCAATGTTTAGGAGGCAACATTCCTGCACCCTAATCGGTCATGCTAACTGGGTACTCTCTCATGCTGTATATGCTCCCCACTATCTTGTGCCTGGTTCCCTCGTTCTATTGGCATATCATGATGATGGGAATAGCTGGATTGCTTCGATGCATTTCGCTGTTTCGTAATTATTCGGGGAGATTAGATTCAAAGACATATATACTTCTTTTAATAATAATTCTCTTTGAAGCTTTGTACTGCTTCTTAGCCCTGAAAGTTATCTTTCAAAAAAACAATGGCTTTTAATTTTCGAAGGGCACCGAAAAGATTTTCCACTTTATGACTTTACGGACGTTTGCAGGCCATTAGTCGACTGAAAATGAATATTTTCCTACATTAAACTAAGTGTCGCTAGAATCATGATAATGTTTATTCTTCAAGCAACTCCGATATTAATATCATAGATTATCATGCTATGAAAATTCAATTAGTCCTCATCGCGCCAACTGACGAGGATCGTGCAAATTATTTACAATTTATCTCTGAATCGAAAGTATAATGCTTATTACATTATTTAATACAACTGGACACCAAATGGAATCGCCTTCAATAAATAAATAATCATTTGAATAGAAGTACGAAATCATTGAAAGAATTGGTGCTGGCCAAATGGGAGTGATATATAGGGTAAAAAAGAAAAATGATGCAAGTGGGAAAGTATTTGCTTCGAAGCATATTTCTCTTGACAACATCGACTTAAGTATCGCCAAGAAATAAGTAAAATTATCCCTTATATAGCTACAAATCCTAAAGAGTTTGAAGCACATGTATATCATTCACTACTACGAATAGTTCTTTAATGAGAGCGAGGCCATTATAATCACAGAGTTCTGCGAAGGTAAAAAATATTGAAATTCTAGGGAAAGACTTAGCGTACCACATCAATCGGATGCGTGAAAACAAAAAATACTTTAATGAGAACTTAGTTTCGACGTGGATCTTTCAGCTGATCATGGCCATTGACTACATTCACAGCCAGAACATCATACATCGAGACCTGAAGCCGCAGAATATCTTCGTAGACAAAGACATGAATCTAAAAATTGGAGATTTTGGAGTCTCAAAAATCCTGGAGGGCACAGAGCATTGCAAGACTAAGGCAGGCTCTCCACTTTATCTGTCCCCGGAGCTCATTCATGATGAAAATTACACGAAGAAAACGGACATTTGGTCCCTTGGCTGCGTCATATATGAAATATGCGCTCTATAAGTTCCAACATGCGATATTATAGGTGCCATTCACATCTAAAAAAGGATTTTTTGACTTGATTAACATTATCAAGAGTAGTTAACCGAAAAATATCCCGACCATATATTCCGCAGAACTAAACAAGCTTATTAAGCTAATGTTGATAAAGGATCCGAAGAAACGGCCATCAGCCCAGCAAATCTATCAGCATCCAATTCTTGTGAACCTGCTGATTAATTACTCCTCGAATGTTAACTTAAACGAATAATACTCAGACAAGGCTTTGTAAAGGCCATGTTTAACTGAGTCGTTTGTCGAGTAGCAATGCAGAGTAGTCAATGAGAGATTACAGAAATTTGAAGAGGAAATTAAAAGCAAAATGGAGAGTTTCAAAAACAAAAAAGTTAAAAAAAATTAAATCCAATAGAACTACCTTGAAATACAGCAGAAAATGAAAGAATTTGAAAAAGTCATTTTCGCAGCTTTTCAATAACTGAAAAGTCAAGGAGAAGATGGAGATGCTGGGAAATCACGATTGCTTACCAAAACTATAAAAAATGGATCGATTGCGAACAATTCCAGCCATGCATTTTCTGAGAGCGACGAGACAATTCAATCGATAGACTTTGACCGCTCGCGAAAAGATACTAGCAAGTTTGGGTAGTCAAGCCTCGAAGTCAACTCCTTTATGATTCAGTCAAAGCAATCTGCAATTTCAGAAAAGACAATCCAATCAGGGTATGCATCGACCATTAGAGAATCAGAAAATTTAGGAGATGTAAAATAGCTGACACTCTCTCGATTAGAGGATATTTAAAGATAAATAATCAATGACCCTAATCTTTTGCTGGACGAAACATTTTTGAGTTGTACGCTTTCGGTTTCTCATAACCTTGACCCATTTCTTTTCTCGAGCAAAAACAACCCCATGAAGAAGAAGAAGAACATTTTTGATATCACACAGTCAGAAGAAAGCCTCAATCTCGAATTCTCGAAAAATGACAACGATGCAACATCCAACAACAAGAAAGCAATATAAAAAGTGTATGAAAAGAACGAAATAAAAGGATAATACCAGAAACCGGACTAAAAGCAGCAACAGAAATCTGAGTCAGAATCCGACCCCATAGAAGAATATGAAGAAGATTTTGAATAGTTCGAGTAGGATAAATAGATGGACATTAGATAACAATAAAAAGAAAGTGTTAAAAGGATGTTCGCATCCACACTTAAGAATATCAGCTTAAGGAATGAATCCAATTCTTCATCCTATAAAAATCCTATTATGAGCAAGTACGCGCTATCTCTGTCCTAGATTAAATAAATAAGCTCTTGCGCCGAAGGATCCATACTCAATCGCAATGATGATGACGATGATTAATTCGTATGAGCATATATTCAACATAATTATAGTATCTGCTAAATTAAAACGATTAATGGACAATAAAAATGCTTTTCTGCTTTTAACTAGAGTTTGTCTTCATATTCATAAATATATATTGTTGGAAATTGGTTGTATGTTGAATTATTGAGGATTTTCATGCGTTGATAAAGTGTATTTGTATGTCTATGATCATGCTATTAGAGCATTATCGCTCATGGCGCTGGCTTCTAGCGTGTATTCTACAGCTGAAACCATAGCTTATCGTATTCTTCCTGGAGCTGGATGAGCTTGGGGCTGAGTCTAAAGTAAAGCTCCTAAAAATGTGCAGATTTCTGTCGTTACTTGTAGATTTGGATTTTGGACTGTTCGAGTTCGTACTTAAGAAACTACCTGCCAGCTTTAAGATTAGCAAGCGATTTCATACTGCTCTCATGATCAGAGTATAGTTTGAGCTTTTTCGACAGCATCTAAATGCTTTGAGACTTTTGTGTCGATTGATGCGTAAGGATAACCAGCTGTACCTGTAAATGTGATATTAGTGAGTGGCTCTCTCTCAGCTATTTCTATATTTTTAGAAAGTTTTCTTCAAATTATATCTTTTTGGTGATCTTGATTCTGTTTTTGTCAATGTCCGCCTTCCGATTTGATCTTCTCTATGATTGGAGCTGCTTGTAGGCTCGATATTCTTCCTAGATAATCTTGCTGTTGATCTATTATTGCTTAATTGTTTCATATTGCTCTTTGATGATTTGGTAAAGGCGACTATTCTTGCTTGAGAGTTCAGATATTTATTTTGACTTTGATTCCACGATCGCCTTTTGTTCTTCTATTTACTGCTTGAGCTATTGCAGCGTAGATGAGATCGGCTATACTTCAATATTTTAGGAATTTGGGTGAATTTACTGATCACTCATCTGTTGTAATTGCGAGACTAATCTAAAAACTTCTGCCATATGAATTTAATAAAAGCTCCTCTTATTCGATTCCTTTTCGAATTGATCTCTTGAGCTCCATTAAAACTGAGGCATCTTGGCATGTTTTGGTTAAGTCATTAACAGAAACTAGTTGTGGGCTTGATGAACTATTTTTAGCTCCTTTGTGAGGCGAGCAATTATATTCGTTGCCTTTGGGGGTAATGACATTATTTATAAGCTCTATTTAAACCATTTAAGACTCTATTAAGATCGAATCAAGATATTTTATTTTGATATATAAGTACTATCAACATGCACTCTTATTTGTTCGCATTGTTTTTGGTCGCAATAACATCATCCTTTCGGGCTAATCTGAACTCTGAAGCTCAGGTTGATATATAAAACTGTAAGTAATACTCCTCGCCTAATTTTTGCGGCCTCTGCAAAGATGGATATCACCTCGAATTTTGTAATTGGCAAAAGAGCCCAGTTTGTGCACAAACATCCTGCCGAGTATTAAATTGTTCCCGATGCTTCACCAATAACTTCTGTGGAGTGTGTGAGTTTGGTTATGCTGCGAGTTAGCTGGGAAAATGTGTGCAAACCATTGTTCAGATTGATGGAGACAAAAAATGCATGAAAAAATGCGGAAAATGTGAAAAAGGTAGATGCATATCTTGCGAGTTGGGTTTCACTTTGACAAACGGAATTTGCCAGCAAAAGCCAACCAGCAGTATTCGAAATTGTATATTTGAAAATGAGTAAGGTAATTGTTCACGATGCCAAGAAGGATTTATGGTAACCAGATAAAATACGTGTGCTCATATTCCCACTTCTTCTCTTTCTTTACATGCGATAAATTTCGTGGAAAGTGAGGTTGATGCCGGCATAGAGTCGAATTCAATATGTTCAATCACGAACTGTGCATCAAATGGATGTATAACCCCGAACTTCTGTATCAACTGTGTTTCTGGATTCGTGGTTAGCAGCAACGGTCAATGCATTACAACTTGCAAAACCAATATACCGAACTGCTTGGTCTGCCAAAGCCCTACATTTTGCAGTGCTTGTGATAATGGCTTCTTCTTTTCCAGTGATTCAACATCATCGTGTATAAGTTGCGCTGTTCCTAATTGCGCAGTTTGTAGCAGCGCGGACGTTTGTTCAGTTTGCATTGATGGATTCTACTTAAATTCAAATAGTAATTGCTTGCCTATTGTGTTTCCTTGTGACGCTGCAAATGCTGATGGCATATGTCAGACTTGCGCTTTTCCCTTCAATCCTACTCCTCTCCAAAGCAATTCCTCATGCTTTTTGTGTAGTGTCACAAGCTGTGCTACATGCAATTAGAACTCAAATTCGTGCTTAACTTGCAACTCAGGGTTTACTCCAACTAATGGTCAATGTGTTCTCTCCTGCAATTCAGTTTTTTGTCAATCATGCTCATCAGCTACTGCAGGGTGCACTACTTGCATTACAGGATACATGTCACAAAATGGAAACTGCATACCCTGCTCTCAGGCTCCAAATTGCCAAGCTTGCAGTAACTCTATATATAACTGCACGCAATGTGCTGATGGATTCTATTTATTAAATGGAGCCTGCCAGCAATGTTCTACCAGCAGTTGCGCTCAATGCACAAATAATGGGATTTGTACCTCTTACAAGGCATCAACAGGATTATTAGCCTTCATTGATACGAACTCGGATAATCTAGTCTACCCCACAGTATGCCCCCAAGGATGTTAATCGTGCCCAGCCGCCTATCCTGCACTCTGCACATTATGTTCGATTGGATATTATATGCAAGATCGCGTTTGCTTTGCGTGTGGTTCTGGTTGTAGTTCTTGCACTGCAGGGAATCCTAATAATTGTCTCTCCTGCTATAGTAATGCTTTCTATATTCCTCCCACCCTTACAACGTTAGGTAGTTGCGTCAGTTGTACTCCATCCTCCAACTGTTTAACCTGCTCTAACTCAGCAGCGCTCTCAACATGCACAAGCTGTCCAGTGGGTTGGACCCTTGCTTCTAACAGCACTTGCCTAATCAAATGCCCTCAAACCTGTTTGAGCTGTATAAATTCGACTGGAACTACTCTTGGTAACATTACACAATCTAAAGTGGCATGCACTTCGTGTTAATAAGGCTTTGGGTTAACTTGGAGTGGTAAATGCATTTCGTGCCTTGTGAACTGCCGATTCTGCAATGGTAACAGTCCCAATATATGTATCAACTGTGGCGTAGGATATTATATGCAGCAGGATCAAACTTGCTCTCCCTGTTCCAACTCTTGCACAGCTTGCACCATGCAAGGCTGTACTCAATGTATTTCTGGGTACACTCTTACTGCTGCGGCCACATGTGCATCAAACTGTGATATACCATGCGCGTCGTGCTCAAACACTAATGCCAACTGTACGTCCTGCATTTATGGATATAGTCTTCAAAAACAGGGATCTCTCTCAAGCTGTGTGCCTACTAATTGCACATCTGGAAACTGCTTGTTGTGCCCTTTTGGGTATACGATGATAGCGGGAGTTTGCACCTTATGTTCAAGCACCAACTGCGCAACATGCAACCCGCAAAATACAGAATTATGCCTCAGTTGCATATCTGGGTATGTATTAGTCAACACAGTTTGCACAGCTTGCCCTGTAAACTGCACGACTTGTAACGCGAATGGGCAATGCTTGAGTTGCAGTTCAGGGTATATCAATATCTCTCCATTCGGTACAACTGCTGTGGTCTGTCGAGCTTGTAACCCTCCTTGCGCTGAGTGCTACGGATCATAAAACATGTGTACTTCTTGCATAGATGGATTCACATTTTCAGGTTGGAGTTGCGTCTCATCGTTTTATTTTATATCCACTATGTCCTTCAGTAATAGCCTGTCAGTCTTCATCAGTAACTACGAGCTTTATATCAATCAGACACTCGCATCCCTCCAAACAAAAAACGTTAAAGCACTTTCCATCGTAAGCTTGACTCAGAATAATTAATTGACTTCAGTCGAAGTCATATCGAAGCTATCGAATGTGCAGAAGAATGATTCTTTTGGAGTATACACTATGATGCAAAATTTGAACTTTTTATTAATGGGCCAGACTACATTTGCCAATATGAATGTCATAAGCCAAGACGTTTCGGTTGTGGGTGGCGTGATCCCTGAATAAGATTCCCAGACTTCGATGATACTCGGAATTGTGATTCCCTTGGGCGGGGTTATCATTATCTTCAGCTTCTATGCACTATGTTCCCGAAGATAAGTTGACTTTGGCACTGTGACCTATGAAAAGTATGCAGAGAACTCGGTGGAAATGAAACCCCTCAATTGAGGAATCCATGATAGGAAAATCTTGATCAAAGATATTTATAAAATAGTATATTGAGTTGCTGGATTAGAATTCTCTGATAAGATTGCTCTTTCAAACTGCTGAGGAACATTTTTATATTCGGTTTTATTGATTGATTCTTTATTCACCCACTTTTTATCCTCTGTTTACCCTATATTTAGCTTCTAAAGCTGAAGAGAAGCCTTTCAATTCATGGGCATCCTTTAAAGATTTAAGTTTAAATGAAGAAAAGTAATGAGGCGATTTAGTATATAACTATTAACAAGTTAACAATTCAAACATGAAAAATTTGGCATTCCCGAACTCCAACAATATCTTTGAGTAACTCTAATCCTAAAAGCAACAAATCGAGCAGCTAAAGTAGCAGAGCAGGAGAGTGCACCTCCTTAACGAAAAAGTATTAAAAAAGGATAGCTAAATCTAGTAGCTGCAACGTCTTATCAAAAAATACAAAAAACAGTCTGAAGATTATGCAGCAATGCAGGCTCAGCTCCAAGCAAAAACAAATCAATCGGACCATCGCGAAAAGGAGAACAAACTGCTTTATGAGGAAATTAACAAGCTTGTGATCGAATCCAAGTAGCATCAAGGCAGGCTATTGGCCGCTGAGAAACAGCGGCATGAGTACATAAAGGAGAGAAACATGTCAGATGTAAGTCTATTTAACACGCAGAAAAGATTGAGGGACATCCAGGAAACTTATTTGGAATATCAGGATTCCTGCAAGGCTAAATAAAAGGAATTGCTGGCTGACTTAGAGAAGGCCTATAAGCAAATTAAATGTAGCTGTTTCGATTATGCTAGAACTCAACGAAAAAATCGATGAATTGCATCGAGCCACTCTCCAAAATGAGGAAATCAAAGCCAAAATGCAGTATCACCACCCGAACCACAACCATAGCGACTACACCAACATGTCACTACAGCAATTGAATAACGAACACTACAGCCTCAGAGGCCCAAACATGAACCAAAGCCATCAGCCATCAATTGAAAGGTCCCATCAAAGAGTAGCTGAAGCTTCTTCCAATGTGGAAAGTGAAGGAGCTATGCTTTCGTAAATATAGCGCCTGAAAAAACAACTATCATCAAAATAAGCAGAATTGCAACGGGCCAAATCTCTTTCTCACGAGCTTTCAATTGAGTTTGACAAATCAGTGAGCAAGATATGCGAATTCGAAAAAGAGTTATCAGCCTACCGCAAAGAAAACCATGAACTTAAGAAGACCTTGGCCTTGTTTGTCTAGAGGGAGCAATATGAGAAAATGCATCGAAACAAAATGCAGAACATGGAGGTTGACGCAGAGGTCGACTCCTAAGACGATGAAGATTAAGCCTATGATGAATAAAGTGGTAGTAGCCATCCGGGTAGTATGGGCTATCGCAACTTCACCATTTCAGATCGACGAATGTGAAGTTGAAGTGATATGTCATTTTTATCAATGCATTCTTCCTTTATAATTAACCTGATGATTAGTTAAAAGTATTGCAATATACTCTACTGATCTGCATTAATCTATATAATGTTACACATACATGACATCGCCGTATAATCTTTATACGTTTGAGCATTCCGAGTCGTAGATTTGATCTTATCGCAGGGGACCCTTGATACTTTTACTTGATTTTAAAGAGTAGCTGAAATATTCCGTGCCTCATCCTACCTACTCGGGGTAATTACATAATGGCAAGGATCATTTGAGAAGTTAAACTAAGCAAGAAGAGTTCCCATTGAGACGAAATATCAAACCCTACGAAAGCATCGAACGCCATCGGAGAAATGCATCGTCTTTAATTGAGGAGGCTGTTCGCAACAGATATGAGTACAATATAAATAACTCTTCTGATAAGTATGCGATGAATGCGCCGTTAAAAAAATCAGTATAGAAAAGCAGATAGAAATAGAGAGGCTTGATGCTGCCTCGTTTGCCTAGAAACAGCATTGGTGCCAATAGAAACAAATTTTAAATTTTATGAAACTGCACAAATTCTATGATTTATATTGAGATTTTATGAATATGATCGATTCCTACTAAGATGGTACATCGGCCGCTTCAAATTTATCATGCAGTCCAAAATGAAATCAGTGTAACGAGCTAATGCCGATGGAACTTGTTTATCGGACAGCTAAAAGCAATTGAATTTGCAGGATATATATAACTGGCTTTTATTTTAGCGCATCCAGTTTCGACTGATCGATCATAAGAATTAAACAATGCAACAACGTTATTGTGAAATCAATCAATGTGAACTTGGATCGGTGTTTGTGAGAATAACTGGCTGACATCTGAGCATTATGCGAGCGTTCATCAGTTCATGCATATTATTTAGCAGTAATCTTTGGATTCTGTCAATGTAGTATTAATTCCTCAGCTTCTCCTCAGAGGTTTGAGCATGATGCAGGGGAACGACCGATGCGAGTTTTGCCAAATGTTCCTCCCCTGTGGCTTCATCCAATATGACAATATTTTTAGACTGCGTCTCGAATGTTGCTTCGCCAGTGAAAGTGGAAGCTTTGAACGACAGCTTAGGATAAAGTATGACCAGGATATCTGTTGGGTGTGCTAATTATTAATTTCTATTATGAGCCATGTAGTGTTCCTCAAGCTTGCCCAGGTTCTCCATTTATGCTAAGTTAATCCGTATTGGCTGGAGATAGAGATCGAATTGGCGGTAAATGTCTATTTTTTAATCCTCAAAAGCCTATTGAGCCCATTCGAGTCCATGGCCACCCTCGCCATATAAGTAGTATTAAAAGGAGACATTGATATCCACTCTAGTCTTGGAAATGACTTGGATGTTGCTTATGGATACCATTCTTTGATTCAGATAGATGATCTCCCCAAGGGTGATGCGCTAATACTCATGCCAATCAGAAGTGATATTACTATAATTTGCAGCCTATCCCCCAAAATTCTTCATTTTTCGTGTAATTCGGTTGCCCAGCGCTTTATGGAGGAGTTACTTGCAAGCAGCGGCATTCGCATTGGATCGAGCTTGTGTTTGCACCCCCAGCAGAATTATGCTAAACTCGTACTGTCGATTGTGCAGGTACTCCATCCATCTGGTCGTGGTAGCGGCCTCCCCAAACTCCTAATGGTACAAATCACTGATCTTGCTGTTCCGGCGAATAGTCGTTCTTAAGCTGTTTGAGTTCCTGATATTCTTGTAATCTTGCCCTTCGAAGTGCATAGCTATATATTTGTTGGCCCTTTGGACAAAAGCGTTGCAGCCGAGCAGATGCTGGTACTGGCTTTGGAACTGAGTGAGCGCACACTTGAGTTAATGGCACCATTTAATCAAATCTGCAGTTATCTCTGGGTTCATGGTTGGAGGTTACTCGCTTTTCGAGGCTAAGAGAGCATTGCTTTGAATGTAATTTGCGCTCACTTTTGAGGGAAAATTATTAGTTTTTCCAGTCTTGAGGCTGTGAAAGCTGTTATATATACCGCAGATTTGCTTGATCAGGCTGCTGAGGGAGTTGATATGCTGATTTATCTCAAAGAACTATTCCTTTTTCTAAGAGGATTGCCAGTGAGTCACCAACTTCAGCTATTGGTATGCGAGTGTCGAAACAAATCTAATTGCATTCATGACTGTGACCTTGATCTCCTCTACCTCTCCCTATTTAGGGCCCATAAACAGAGCGTCGTTATTTTTTATATTTTTAATGCTGGCTGCAGGCATATTGCCATTGATGCTAATACATTTGCCAGTATCTCTTTCAGCAAACTGGAGAAGCTAGGCATGGATGAGCATAAGCGAGCTCTCAGAGTTAATTGTGTTGATGAGTTATTCCAGCAGGTTGTTGCTGCTGGATATAATGGGGTACCGACACAAATATTTGTTGATTAACTTATCATCAGAGAGCACGATTAGCAATTTAGATGAAGGGGTGCTTCTGTTGCTAGCACTCTCTGCATTTTTCAAGCCCGTTACCTCTTTTCTATTGCTGCTTTTAGGCTTGACTGGGGTATTGCTTTTCTACCTGCACCGGTTGGGCTTTTGATCCTCCTATCCTTCTTCATTATCTGCCTTCTATTTAATGCTGAGCGTCGACATGAACCTAGCAATCAGATATTCCACGTCACTCTATTCGGTTGGATGCATGAACAGAAGATCATAACGATTATTAATGCTCTAGTGTATGAGCTGATCCAGTTTTTGCTCCCATATGCTCTGAGGCAAACTAACTGATGAGTGCTTGGGGTTGAGCTTAATTATTTTGATAGTGTTAGCTACGCTGGCGGTGTTCGATTGCAAGGGGGATACTCTGTGCTGAGCTTAATGTGGTTTAGTGCTGCCTTTTTCACGCAAGTACGAGGGCAAATAGGAATGCGGAATTATGCTGCACCGGTTGGCCCTTTCCTTGTTATAGTTGATATACTATTATAAAACACGAAGATGGGTTTCGTTGCTGTTATGTTCGGCTCTCTCATCATGGAGGAAGAGGACTGCATTTGAGGAATTCAGGTATCCATTAAGTTTACTCATACTAAGTAAGCTGCAGACTTCCTTACATCGATCATTTTGGTGATGAGTGTGATTGGCTTGATTGGTGAAGGTTGGATTGGCGGAAGTATTTTTGGGGTACAGACATTTATGGAGCTGCTTGCTATCGATAAGCAATATTATGTAGATGAGAATGATTTTGGGGATAGTATAGAGCAGCGGTGAGTTCACATCACCTTCTTCTGGGCCATTGAGACTCTGCAAGATCTTATTGATGTAGTTGGTGCTCGAGTAGAGGCCATTGTTCCCGTATTTTGTAATGAGCTTGCAAATTTGTCGATGCAGGCCCTTCATTTTATCAATGGGCGTTCTTTTCATGTGTTTGCAGGACAGTCGCAGCTGTGAGAGCTTATCTGATGGCTATGCTTCGTGTTGGTGGACGGCTCTGATGAGGATATGAAGATAAGCCTTTTACAGCTACTCCAGCTATTACTACACTGTTGGCGGAGGGATAGTCGAGGCAGGAAGCAGCTTGTTGATGCACATTTCGAAGATGATAAGGAATGTCGAAACCCCAATATCGATACTATTATTGTTGTGCAGATTCACACTAAAGTTCAATTTCTATATATCTACCAAGCCGGCCATGCCTATCTTCAGAAGCATTCGGTAGTGATGGCTAGCGTTAGCTGAAATCCGGACACCGAGTAGCCGATAGTACTTATCGTATAACACGTAACCGAGTTCCTTACACAGCTTCGATAATCTATTATAATACTAGTTTTAAAGGCTACTCACTTTGCTCGTGCTTTCCAGTCGCAGAGCCTCCCTCGATAAGGTACTGACTGTGTATTCGAGGTATGCATCCATACGAGTAATATGCCTCAGGCTCTACTTCTCACTGCTATCATCGATGCGGCAGATCGCGACGAGAAGCTGGTAGAACTTGAAAAATTGAAGAGATACTTCTTCCACTTTCAAAGCATTCTTCTTTGACCCGATGCCCAAAATGCCAGTTGTAGTGCCACTGTTCGGAATGTCAAAGGCGTGATCTTAAACGGAGTTTTATTGGGCTGCCCAACTGCTCTCTTAGTGGCCTTATTGGGGGCTCTTCTTTTCAAAATATTTGCTCATCTCCATTATTTACTTTATTATATCTTTCAGTTTCGTCTGAGTCTTTTGATACTGCAGCATGGCTAAATGGCTCGCCGTTGAGCCTTAGAAGGAATTGCTGATAATGATATCAATGGAAACTTCCTTGATGCTCTCATTAACACCTTTAATACTATCATATAGTTTTAAGGAGCCCTCCATCAGCTGAGGCGTGAAACTACGTTGAAGTGGGCTTTCCGCATCTTCCTATTAAATCTTTTTGGGCCCGCAGGAACCTATTTTTTTCGTGATGAGTTTCGACTTATAGCTTTACTACTAAGTAGAAAGCACTAATGTAAGAGTTTTCTTTATTTTGGTATAAATGTAGCGACTGTGTTGAGCTTATATCCAGCTCTGATTATACTGGGTTAAGCCAGTTTTTTTGACAGATTCCTCACTGAACAGTTACCAATAGGGGTAACTTCGAATGGCATAATCACTAAACTCCGAAGCATAGATGATAATGAGTCTGTTGTTCAAAATGCTGCGACAGGTTTCGTCACTCTGATTTGCCACAATATTATAGTAATTGCTGCACTACTCAATAACACTCATTAGCATTTCAATATCTTCTAAGGTGTACCGCTTTGAGGATAGGTCGATAAGCAGGGGTTTTGCGCTCATATTACTATCTTCAGCTTACTCATTGACAGTGGAGGAATTGCTGCTGGGGCTACATTTATTTTTGGTCTTGTCTTTATTGCCAAGTTATTTGAGTGCTTTTACGAGCTGTCTATGAATTTGCTAATTTCTTTTCGCCTTCCATAGGTTTTTACTGTTGCGCGACATATTGTTCTCTTTCAGTTATTTGGAGCCTTCAGACACTTAGAAATTACCATACTTCGCCGTATAATACTTCTCTTCACCAAGAGAACTGCTCTTTTTTTAAACGGCGTTTTGGTGCTTCTTCATAAGTTACTCGTACCCAATGGTATCGTAGTTGCGCTTTAGAATTTTAGTGCAAAGCATTTAGAGTTCGAATTGCTCCTTATTGTCAGCTTTTCCGCTTTTCGTGTCTTACAGTGCACGCTCTAATTATTGGAGTTGGTCATATTACTCCTGTTCGTTCTATTACTAATTATACTGTTCCTACTGATCTTTTGTCAATACCAAAGTGGATTTACTTTTCAGCAGAAGGAGACCTTTGTAGTTATGAAGAGAGCTTCGGAGTAGTTCCAGCCATTATTTATCGTTGTTCCGATAGTCTTTGCAATTCATGTTTTGAGTGTCGATTTAAGTGGCTGCATGACCAGCCCGATCTGCATTTTCATTGACGTGACTTGAAAAACTTTTCAATTTATCTCGGTTATCTTGGTTATTATGGTTGAGGGTGACTGTTTCCAGTGTAAATTCGGACTTTTAGTGTGAATTATGAGTCCGAATCAAGTTTGTGTCTTTAGTTTTCAGGAGAATAGATTGAATTTCGGAAAGGGGATCAGCCTGTTTGATGAGTTGATTGAAATAGAACAGACAAACTAACATTTTGAGTGCATTATGCTAAATGGGCTCATTTTGTTTATTGAAGCTGTCGGCATTTTTTACCCCTCCTTTATTTTGAAGTACGCTCAATATATTTTGTATGGCACCTTCTTTCTCATTAAATTCATTTTTAGCATTGAGCAGGACAGAAAACTTCTCACAATATGCCGACAGCTACTGATACTCATCATTTAACCACTGCCGATGCGCTGCTAGTTTGTCCCTTTAGCAGGCCAGGCTCTAATACCTTTAAAATAGTTACGAGATATTGGTGAATTCGGTTGGGTTGCATTCGCCATTGCTCATGGGCACGTCCTTTAGGGCCTCAATTCTAATCAACTTCTTTTTGAGTTTAGTAAACTTGAGAGCTAAGGCGTTGGCTTCTTGGTCGAAGAGCTGAGCCTCCTCTATTTCATTAGCGATGTTGCATATGAGCTGGGCAATATTGTAGATTTACCCGCACAATTCCCATAAATCAGTCAGGCATTAGTTCATGCTCATCCGGCTTTATTCATGGTTCTATTTAGGCTACCTGAACTATTCCTTTGTAGATCTAAGTCCAACTGGCTCTTCCTTCTGTTTCAATAGGGCAAACAATTCAGGAATTTTACGAATTCTGTGAATTGGTATACTTTTAATAGTATTTTTCATAAATTTTTTTATATACTTCGGAGATGCTAATTCCTTCACCAGGAGCTTGATATTCTATAAATTGGTGATTTTGTTCTGTCCTACAGTATTAATGGTTTTGGGGAGAATCTGCTTTTTTGCCTCTTTTTTAGGTTTTGACTGAGTCATCGATCTCTGCTGTTTCTGTGCAGCACTGTTGCTTTTTTTAACATTTCCATTATTTTCGAGATTAGTGACCACGCATAATACCTCTAACATGATTAAACAGTACTGCTTAATTTCGTCAACCTCGCTACCTTTCTGCCTGTTGATTGTACTGAGGATGAGCTCTTTGTTGATAGCTTCGATCAGATGACTGTTCACAATCTTGGCATATATTTTTTCTATGCAAGAGGCGTAATAAGCTTCATGCTAATCCATTAAATGGCTATACTTTTGCTGGCACTGAGTCATTCTGCTTTCACAAGCCCGCATTTCATCGTAATGATCATTGATATGGCGTTTCTATTTGATATAGAGCTATTCGATGCCTTGAGTTTGGATGCTGTTCTCCTTAATCTTATTCATCAAAGTCACTTCGAGACAGTATTTAATCTGGTGGACAGCCAGTGCCGACAGTAGCTCCTCGAACAACGGCAACTCCTTTGTGAGGGTGAGCTAAAGTTTGTGAGCTATTCTTTTCTCGTGCTCAATATTTCGACACTCATTAGACAGCAGCATGCTATAGCTATGTAACAAGTTATGCTTGTTGTACTGGCCCGGAGCGGAACTCAGCACCGAGAGCACGGACTGTACTATGTTGCTGCCGTGATCAGTCTCATTGAAGTTAAGAGAATTGAAGCATAAACTGTCATAATTGAGGGGCTCCTGATCATCTTCGCATGGCTCTTCAATGGCAGTCATAATAATTTGCTTATCATTTTTCGGCGCGATGATGTGAGTGCTCATGCTGATGGCTGCTGGGTAGACAGTCTTTTTGAAAGTTATCAGGGAACTCTCATTAAATAGTCCATTATGATCATCGAGTAACTTGAAATCTATCTTCGGAAAGGTCAATATAAAATATATCTGGAAGTTCATTCCATTAGCGCTCCTTTTACTCTTATTCTCGCTGCTATTATCATTATCTCTGCTGTTTGTATTGCTGCTGTTGCTGTTGTTGGTTTCTCGCTGCTTTCTGCATTTGTCAAGTATAACTTGCTGGGTAGCCGCTTTGATAGCAGATAGGGTCCACTCAGGGAGAGTGTTCGATTTGCGATAGTCCATGAGCTCCCCAAGCAAGCGATTGAAGCAGACTGAATGGTTGTTGGAGGCAAGTTGAGAATTGGAGCTATTGATGTTAACAAGCCATGGAATTTCCGGTTGAGGAGCACGCTACGTGGAGGCATGATAGTTGCTTTGATGGTCATGCATGAGTTTTTGGAGCATGCTGGCGCACTCGTGACACTTTTGGTATTTCTATTCGATAGTTTGAATGTACTTGGTATACTTTGTTTGAAACTATGATGTAAAGTTCTCGCTATCATTATTGATATTATTATTACCATTGCTAATATTATTGTTGTTATTACTACTATTGCTCTTGGCTTGTGCGCTGCTATGGCAATATTGAATGGCAGTGGGCTTGGTGGAGTTGAGATTCTTAGATGTGGTAGATGAGATCCCGCATTGGGCAATAGAGATGGCCCTAATGACTGAACCGATATTGTGCATTCGCTCATTAAAAATAAATGTGATCTTGTTCCTGCAGGTCTTGAGATCTAAGATACTCCAGACTTCAAGCATGAGGCTAATGAACTCCTGGCAAATTTACGATATCTTCGACGGATTATGATGATAAAGTGAGAGAACCCAGCCATTGTTCGCAGTTACTTATTTTGTTTGTTATGAGCCAATTCACATTATCTGCAATATCCATTTTCACCTAATTCGCAATACTTTCGAGGAGAGATGATAACAGCTTTGTTACAAATGACTCAAGGGACTCGCAGGAATACAGTTGTCGCCCGTTATTCTTTTTGGAGGAACTGGCCATGCGGATCATGTACTAATTATTGTCAGAGAGGATGTCTTTGTACCTAATGCGCTCCTCTTCCATGAGAGTATTATTCATGAAATAGAAGAGTGTCTTGTTCCGATCTTTGTACTCCATTTTCTGCATGTAAATTTTAGTGGTGCAGTATGACCATATCTTGAGCAGCCTTTTTGCGTCTGCTTTGCTCTGATAGTACGAACCTTTCATCTATTTCGTACCGTTATTATTATTGTTGAGATTCTCTTCAGCGCCTGAGGTCTTCAAAATCTAGGAAAGGCACTCCACAATCTGAATCATGTCATTAGTGTTGAAGTTTATCAGCAATTTCTTGTGCAGTTCGCTGCTTTTGCTGTTGATCGAATAATTGTTGCCATCCCTCGTGATGGAATCGTAAAGGCTTGTCGTACACTTAATGAGCATGCTGACCTATGCAGTCGTGAGATCTAAGCCCTTCAGCTGGGAGTGCATAATGGACTGAATTCTGTTTTCAGGGATTGGCATCAGGATGGGGTGAAGTTGCTCATAAACTTTCGAAAAATGGTATCCCTTGAAACTGTGGTCGTCTCTAATTGTGATGTTTCCATAGAACTGTATGTTCTTGATTTAGTGTATGCCTTGGTTTCATTCATCCTTTTGCTTGTAAAATGCGTGGGTATGTACCACCCTTTTCTGACAAAGAACTACATCATGAATTCTTGAATTGATCCATTGGCCTCGGCTGCACTGCTTATACTCATAGATAGGTCATCCACATAGATAATATTGTTAGTGTAATTGGCAATGCCCTTTATCTTGCGACTGTACCCGTGATTATTCAGCAGCTTCAGGATGCTGCACAGAATGGGGCCCTTATTTGACAGTTTCGTGCATGTGAACAGTTTGGTATTGTACTTGCTGCTGCTACACTCGGCAAGTGATGTGCGCATGATATATGACTTAGAACTATGAGGTTCGCCGATGACACAAGCGGGGATGTTGTTATTATAGCATCTCAACAGGTGCTGTCTGATGCTGGCGTACTCCTTAAACTCGATATTTCCATTAAGTGTCTGGCAGAGTTACTGAGAGTGCTTGATCCATCTATTGTGATTCGGGTCATATATGAAATCATAAATGCAGTTTTAATTTCGCTGATTTGTCATACACCTCGAAAAGGGTCCACTTGCGCTCAGCAGCATCATGGGGGCCGGGGCTCTGGGACCACTGATATTGGCCTTCTTGGCAATTTCCGCATCAATTTGCTGAAGAATATACCGGAAATGCCGGGAAAATGTGCCTTTGAGCTACTCGCTGAGGCAGTGCCCAATGATGGTGACCACAGCTGCAATAAAGCTATTAATCATAGCTGATATTTTACCGTTGAATGATATCCTGAATGTGGCTGCGAGCTACTCTTAACTGGTAGCTGCAACTTCTGGATTCTTATCATTCGCTTCTCTGTGCTCCTCAAAGAAAATGCTGAATAGTTGCAGCATGTTTCTCAAGAGACAACAAATCGGAATCACCAGCATCGAAGTGTGAAAGCTGTTATAATTCTTCGTTGCAGGTCGGTCACTGACTACCTGCATATTGCCTTCACGGATGTCACTTTTGGCTTTTAGGAGTGCGTCAGTGTTCACAGATTAATAAAAATCGAATACGTGCTCTACTATTTCGAACCCAGTCCTGCTGACCAGGCATTGCATTTACTAAACGGTCATGCTTGTTTTTCCATATTTGTTGAATTACTTCATGTAATGAGCAAGCTCGTCCCTGAAAACTGCATGCACGCCTTTTTAATAAATTTGAAGCAGCCATTGTGAGTTATCTGAGTTCCTACTATTGGTCATATTGCTGTTATTTATTGAAATGCTGTTGCTGTTGTTCGTGGATTTTGTGTTCAAGCTGCTGGCAGTCGTAGGGTGTGAAACGCAAAGGGTCGGCAGATAGTTGAAAAGTGATTTGGTCAGATGACGTAGAGTGCTACATTAAATAACAAGTTTGATTCGCTTTCGTTTAAGAGTTAAAGATATTCGCTGATCCACTACAATTCGTTATAGGCATCATCTGAGTCAACATGCAGAACCCCATAAACACTGACACTCTTTGTTTTCTCTTTTTTGCTATTCTATTTGTATCTGTAATTATTTGATGATCGTCTTGAGCACCCCCATGCTACAGCCTTTATCCCTATTGTTTCCCACAATTTGGCCGTTGATTTGCCCATTGCTATGCCCATTGTTATGCCCACTGTTGCTTGGATATAACTCTTCTTTAAAATAGGCGAGCAGGTTGATAGACTTGATTAAAAATATATCGCTGTTGATATGAGGCTCGCAATCAGATCCAGTTTGCTCATGCCTTCCTGCTCTTTTGATCTCAGGATCAGTGGATCTGGCCAGAGCAGTTATGAGTGTTGTTTTGCCAACCATCTACTGACCGAATACGATAGCCCCAGCATAGTGACTGATCAGCTGTTTGAGAGACCAAGCATTCCCTATTGGTGACTTGCCTTCTATTACTCCGATAGCCTTGCTCAAATCATGGGCATTCTCTGATGATGGAGAATCCAAATGATGGATCGAATGCATCTTGGCAGTTCCTTCAACGCTGCTGCCCATTCTGATGCGCAACTTCTTGATGTGACTCCAAAACAGAGCGACTTGCCGGTCTGCATTTGTAGCGAACGCGTGTGATTTGTTAATATAATTTTAGATAATGGCCTTGATGCCCTCGTCGATGAGCCCATTTATTTCCAGTTTTATATTCATTTAATTGCTGATATAAGTCCTGCTCTGGCAAAGCTAGCCGAGTGATTGCGCGACTCTGCTGTTGTCGCAGATTCTCTTCTCGATATATTAGTAGATCTGCATCACCACTTCTTCCCTATTTTTGTATTTTAATATTACAGGCATTTTACTTTCATGGCTGGGGTTGGCCTCCTTGCCATTATTGCCTTCGCGCTCGCTTTCATCCTACTCCTCATCTAAGCTATTTTAGCGCATATTTTGGCGTATGCTTCGAGAGGCAAGCTCCCCTAAGAGATAATCAACATTGTTGATATGAGAATTCTAACTCGCATCCAAACTCAGCATGTCTACAATTCCAAGGGCTTCAAGCTTATATCTTAGCAATACGGATGGCTTAATGGGATGGATACTAATTGTTCTGTACTTGTGTTTCATCTGATTCATGCTCGATCCTGCAGGGTATCTCGGGTGAGTGTAAGTAGATGCGATCCAAAACGTGCAAGGGTTTATGGTCAGCTATTAGCCAGCCAGATCGACTGCGGACGAGCGATGAGCGCTCGGAAGATTGATGCTACACTTTTTGGCTGTTTGGACAGTTTTGAATGAAACTGCATTTGCCTTATTGATGTTGAAGCCAAGATTGTTTTGTAGAGATAGTGCGCTGATACTACGATACAAAGTATCGACAGAGTAGTGCTTGAGATGCTCGAAGTTTTAGAAGATCACGAAAATGCCACAAGCTGCCAATTTTAACCATATCGATCATCAGGGCATCGTTCTGATTGGTTTCAGTATCTCCATACTTACGATGGTGCTACTCGACTTAGACCGCGGTCATTGACATAGGGTTGCGGCCAAACATTGTAGCAAACTCCACGAATATATGCGAGCCTCTGCTGCTCCTTAGCATGGGCATGTAGCTAATGTCGGTGCTGAGCATGGGCATTGCAACATTGAATAACTTCTTTTCGTAGTGGGTGTTAATGTAGGGGCTGATTTCTGTTTGATCAATTAGCTCATCGCTGTATCTTAGACTGTAGTGCAGCAAATTCGCATTAATTCTGCCCACATTATTCTTACTGTAGCTGTTGGCCGGGCTAGGCTACCTGTAATAGCGAAGATGCTTCACCCATTCGTAGTTGGTAACTGCAACAGCGCTTCCATCAACTACCCTAGGATGTTCGTTTGGTTGATCAACTATGACATTATGCTGCTATAGTAATAGATTCGTTTGTGTATTTCCCAACCACTCAAATGGGCTGTGTATAGCTGTTTCACTGCCCATGCGCGCAGTTCATGCAGTATCTGAGAAATCGATTGCATGTTTGGGCTTAACTGCTTCTCTTATTGTTTGCCTTACTCTACCATGATGCTGCTATTGCTGGCTAGCACAGTCTAGACCTCACCAGTGAACTTTAATCGTAATGCACAGAGCATGTTCTGCAATAAAGTCGAATTGTCGAGAGTGTTCTGCTCTGGTAATTCACTGATGGCCTTCTATAGACCCGTCTGCAAATACTTCTGAATTTGAGCGTCAATTGACAAGCATAGCACATCCAGGTTGCGATACAATGATTTTTATATCTGCTACTGCATCTCACCGTGCATGTGCTTGCTTTTGTTGCTATCATTGATGTTACTGGCGCTTTCTGAAGTCAGTCACGAACGATGGTATTTTAAAGCTCACCTCTTCGTGGGTGTTAGTGACGAGTTTAATAATGAGATGGTTGTTATTGTTATCGAAGTCCGCATTGTGGCCGATGAGCACTTTGCTAATGTTCCAGCATTTCTCCAGCCCCTGAAACCAGCCGTACCGAACCCCTTGCGTCTTATCTGCTGGGAGTGCAGTGTATATCAGCCCTCCATGCTGGCTGTACCAGAGGCCCTCCAGTTTATAGAACATACGCATGAATAGCTTTCTGTTCTTGCTCAGCAGCATTTCTTTGGCATCGACATTGATCCTGAGGGTTATGCTCGAAATGCACGCTGAGATTGAGTCCATGAGATTCCAGGTCCGGCTATAGCTAATGATCTCAGTCAGCGAAGACTGAAACTATATTGTGGTAATGAGACTGGTGTATTGCCGGTTGAGATCCAGGAACAGGCTATTTATGCTGCAGGTCGGGTTCAACTCCTTCTCCAGGGCTTCCAAGAAAAGGATAATTCTCAATGACGAGATCTCAAACATCTATTGCACTGTAGAGAACCAATGCACCCAATGATCTAAAAAGGAACCGATACGATCTAATACACTATACTTCCAACTCCGGATCTCTCCTTCGAGGAATGTGACAAACGGAGACTCCAATATCTTATGAATCTTCAGACAGTCTTATTCGAGTTTGTTTTGGAGTATGCCTATGTTGCTAATATGTTTGATGCTACCGTTGGCTGTTTCGCTCAGGGTGATCTTGGCCTCCTTCCAATCCTTTTTGAGTTGATTAAATGTCTTTTCGAAGGAGAGTTCTTTATTCGCAATGAGGAGTATCTTCATGAGGCTTTATTCAACTCCTTCACCGGCATCATGGTTGGAGGTTGAATGAAAAACAATTTCCAAAATGTCCCCAAGCCTTTTCTCCTTGACTTCAAAATTATTGAGGGTGGCATCAATGTGCTAATCTTCAATCATATTTTGGTCATTATTGGCATTCTGATTGCTTATACATATTTATCTGGCTTTGGCTTTGATGATGAGGTCGATCTGTTTCCAGTGCCGCTCCCGGATGTTTTAATTGCGGAGCACTCCGATTATGTTTATATACTTCTCGAACTATTTGTAATCTGATATTATTTTTGCGATCTCCTCCTTCCTAATCGACCATTTTGATCGGATGTGCTTTAGATTTATCGAAATATTGGATTCGTAGTTGTGAGTGTTGCTTCGAGGAATCACCATATTGACCTCTTCTGGGGTAGAATTCGTGTCCACCTATGGGTCCATAATTTAGAGTAACTTGGTTAGTTTATTGATGCTTTGATTCACCAGTTCAGATAGCTTGCTTGCATAGTTCTTCGGTTGGCCATTGCTGTTGTTCGCGGTGGCACTTGTTCCGTTTACATCTGTGACTCCTGAGGCTATGCTTTCCATGAAACAATTATTGGTGGCTGACACATTCTAGTCCAATATTGGCAATATCGATAGCTTATAGTTCTTATAAAGAGTCACTAAAGTGTAAGGGGCAACAAAGTCAGCCTGCAAAAACTGTAGGTTTGGAAACTAAATCTGCAAGAGCTATGATTTATTTTTGCTACTCATGCTATTAGCACAATCTAGATATTCGTGAGAATTTTTGGTGTTCATGCTTGCACTCTGGCCTCTCTCATTGTCTGCTACGCTGTTCGCACTGTCGGATGCACTGCCAGGTTTGTTGCTTCTGAGCATAATCTCGTTGATAAGCAGAGTCACGCATTCATCCTCCAGAGATTGCAAGGTGTCATTGACTTGCAAATACTTTTTGAAATTAGAGTCCATTAAGTTAACGGTGGTGTGGTTAAGGCATTCGCTGAGGACAGATTCGACCTTTGTGATAGCATTTGTTATTTACACTCTCTTATTAACCATTTCATCAACAAATTGTCTTTTGTACTTTTCTTCAAGATCCTCGATTACTTGCTCCCTGAGGATCTTTAATTTAATGATCCTGAGGTAGATGTTGTCGAATTCGAAGCTGGTTGAGGCTTCTCTCATTGCAATCTTGTCGAGCAGGACTAATTTGTTCTGCAGCTCGAGATACTTGCTAATGATTTTGTCGATTTCTTGGACACTGGTAACCTTGATGTAGTTTTAAAGTTCAATGAACTGTTGGATCGTATTAGGGACTGCCTTAACATTTTCCATGCACTTTTCGATGACCTTCTCCAGTTTTTCATGTTCCTTCATCACTTTGTCTATGATCAAGCTGTGTGCGATCGACAAGGACAGCTCGTTTATCCTCTTGCTGAATTCCGACTTGAGTTCAGTAATTTCGCAATAAATCACTGTGCAACCCACATGAAAATGTTCCTAATACTTGGTGAGAATACTAAATTCTTAGTTTAAGCTGGATATTTTTGTAACTAACTCTTACACTTCCTTTTCCGATACTTTCTTTGACGTTGTCTTCTTCGTCACCTACGCGTTCATCGACATCAGTTAGGACACTTTCAAATGCAGAAGCAGCACATACATATTAGCAAATATCGAAAAGCTATCCAATGCCTCAATTAAGTTGGAGTAAGAGCGTAGGATTTAGTTGTGGCCTCTCATTTAAGGACTTTTTAAAGGCGAAAATGAACTATGCAAGAAGAAATCAGACAGCCCTAAGCTGAAGACGTTTCTTTATCTAATTTCAGGCAGATAGGATTTGGAAACGCATTTGATCTGTGAAACCTCAGAAAGAAATGTTCGAACTTGGCTGATGAACATATAGCGAAGCTTGGTTGGGGTGGGTGATATTCTCAATAAATTTTATACTACTCTGGCTCTGAACTTGATTGCTAATCTTTTGCCGAATTTCTGACTGTTTTTCAATGAGTTTGTCGCCTTGGCCTTATTGCAAAAAGTAGATTTTAACATAATGAAAGGCATTTTGAGCACTGCTTTCATGCTTGGCAGAATTGCACTCATATTTTATTGGTTCGCAACAATTTAGCGAAACTATTCAGCAGTTTCAATAAACAACTCAGCAAAGCTATCGATGATGTTAGAGCAGGACTGCCGGATAATATCTTCGATGCGATAATTAACAAGTTTGAAAAAAGAAGCATACTTCTCTAAAGTAGCACGATACTGTTATGCAGGGATGAGCTTTCGGTTTAGGTAGATTGGATCCAACTACTCACTAATGCAATGCTCGATGTCGCAAATTTTGTGCCTAAGAGTAAATATGTAGTTCTGTATATTCCTCGTCAGCAGCAATTACAGCTATTCGTAGGTGTACATTCGATAACTTTAGTTCTATGCACTATCGGTGTCGACAGTCGATGGGTAATAGTCCTTAAAAATGTTAATTACCGATTAATTGTTTTCGGAGGGTGTGAGCAAATACTCGCCCATTTAGTTTATCATTTGCATCGCGGATAGTTTCTTTTTTGATGCCAGAAATGACTTTTATTGAGCTTTCTTTAAACCCTTTTGAAACAGCAGCTTGGTATCCTTTGACGAATGCTTCAGGATGCTTTCATTTGCTTCACTAGGACCTTCTTTTATTTGCTGTAGATTGAATGCTTTTCTGGGGTTTGGATCGAAAAATTAAGAAGGCAAGATACCCTCAAATATTTATTTATAAACTCGACTATAAGGTAGCGAAATGTTGAGCTCAAATTGATGCAAGGATCGGGCATATAGCTTCTTTACTTATTAAAAGAGAACCACCTGCTACTCTTGATCAACCAATACCCTTCGGCGATGTCTGGAGTTGACTATTGCCTTTATTTTGTCTTACACCGATATGGGAAGCTCGAAAGTCGGGGTTTTCATCAGATCAATGAGTGTGTTGTACTTCAAAAACGCCTAACTCTTCTTACGAAACTGATCTGCTTATTCTACCATCTTTTCGAACTTGGCAAAGTCTTCACCTTCGAAACACAGATTATTCCTTGACACTTTTTTGGTGCTGTAATCCTATTTCTAATTCTTGTTGCTCTCATTTCGCACCCAGATGATGAGCCACCTCTCCTAGATGGGATCGTATGACTCGACCGTGCACTTCCGCCACGCAGCACGCCCATCAGTATAGTACCAGCGACTATATCCTCTCACAACGCCGTCCTCAGTATTTCGATATTTATCCAGAATCATTTGCTATTTTGATTTATTCTATTTGTTTGCTGGGTCCGACTCGAGTATCTTTTGCTGTTCGACTTGCTCATAATCCAAGAGATAGTACTAGATTGGCAAGAATCTTCTTTGCAGATGCTCTAAACTGAGCACTTACCTCTTCTCTTGAAACTATTCGTCGCATTATTCTCTCTCTTTGCAGTAATTGAGTTGGTCAATACTGCTAGTTACGCGGTTCATTGGTAGTTTCACGGTCTTATATCCATATATATGCCTCGGGATTATAATTTTACGGCTGCTACCCGTGACATTAACTGGCTGGTTTATCTTATGCTGGTACTATTCCATGCTTTGCTGATTCAGGTTCTGATACAAAATGTGAGACTCGTCCAAGTTGTCAATTTATTGGTAAATCTTGGCGGAAATCGGCCTCCTGAAACTATTAATCGTGTCCTTTAGCTTCAATGTACGGTGCTTTTTGTGGGCGTCGCGATTGGCCATGAAATAAGCAGTGTTAGTTGGTAGGGCCAGACTGTTTTCCTTTTTATTGGCGAGTTCATGCATGACGTCTGCGACTGGGGATTGGTTGTGGCTTTTGACGATGTCCTACAAATTTTTTGTGAGAGAGATTGCTGAAGCCTCCCACAATCTGGGAAGAATGCTGCATGAGTTACTGCAGTGTGGCTTAGATATGGATAATTGCTTATTGGAGTTAGTGTTCTTCTTGATGATGGCAAATTGGCCTGGAGAGGGCGTATAGAGTTTGGGGTTGGTGGCCTAAATTGAGGAGAAAAGTACTGCAGAATGCAAGTTCTTTGACGATAATGCTCGTTGATACGTTTGATACTTCTGCTTGGCTGATTCGTGCCTCGAATACTTGTTCGCCTCGGTATTTTCTGCCATATTCTCAAACTTAAATTGCAAATAGATATAATGAACATAAAAAAAAAATATCGATTTGACTCTTAGTTAAGAGACCACTGACTCTTGAGAACCGTCTGATTTCTATGGAGCTTGATATCATTGGGCCTTCAGTCTTAAATTTCCTGTTTTTGTTCTGACTCGCATGCCTATTTGGAAATATTGCGATCGCGTAGTGCATAGTTTCCTATATCCAATAAATGTATAATAAATTATGCAAAAGTGGCAATCCAGGAATCGCCAAAAGAAGCAAAACTAAATCGCGGAGCATCCAAGATCTTTTCTGAGAAAATCGAATAGCCGCTCCAAATCTATCAAGTAGCAGCCGATCGTTAATTTTCGAAGCACCAACAGGCTCACCTCTAATGCTCGCAATCAAGAAAAATATGCAGATAGCAACTATTTCTGCAATAATCGAATCAATGGCCCACCCCAATCAATGCCTTTGTCTCGGATCTTCGAGTTGTTCGGCCTTGAGAAATATGTTTCGGTCATCAATGAGAATAATTTCCGCAATATGTTGGGAGGCTCCCCCAGCAACAGGTAAATATAAAGTGTGGCCTTAGCTGTGCCTGCTGAGCACAAATAGAGACTGGTATCTTTGCTGACAACTCTGGTTATCATGGCCAAGAAATTAAAACATGTGAACACAAATGCAAGCGCCAGTTTAACTCACAGCCCTGTGAATATTGTAAATACTGATGCTAAGGAGCAAACGGCCAGCAAAGATATGAACAATTTTCACAAAGAGCTGCAAAGATCCAGAAATTGCCCATTGCCCCACCAGCCGTCATTGTCACGCGCTGAGGAAAAGACAGTTTAAAAATTCAGAATAAAGCCCCTTCCCAATCACCAAAGCAGGCTCACTCGGCCGAAGATAGCATCCAAAAGTATCCCTCCCTCTTCTCTCCTGAAAGCTAAAATGGCGAGGCTCAGGGATCAAAGTAATATTACAAAAAGCATCATCAATACTAATTCCAAAGACGATTTAGTACTTGTTCACTAATTCTCAATCGACCCCTCTTCCCTTTAATAAGGGTATGGTGAAATGGTGGAACTCACTCAGAATAACAGCATTATGAAGAGACTTCTTCTTAAACTGAAATAACCGTCTGAAATAGTGGCTTTCAGCAGCCTCAACAAAAGGAACAATATTCAAGTGAATTCACAACAACCTTAGGGTCAGCTTGATATTAAATCTATTAAATAAATGTATCTCTCTTTTGAATCTGGCAGTTTAAACTCAAACATCATAGATGTAGACTTTCAGTCCTTGCTGTATTGTTTCGCAGTGGAAATGGAGAAATTATGCGCAAAGGGTTATTTTAAATAAGTCATGAAGAATAAAAAACCAGTAATCGAAGAGCTTCTCAGGGAAAGCATGTTTTTTGATTAAGTCAATCTAGCATATACTAAGCATTAGAATCTACACCTATAAACAAAGGCTTTAGAAAAATTGAAATAAATAGACGTTCATTCTCATTATCATCAGAATTGTTTTCCCTTGCATTAGAATTCGGCTGAAGCATGCTAAACTGATCAACCTGAACTCCAAATGCATGATAATTTCGTATCGAGAGGAGATATTCATAACTTCACAGAGCTTCTTATTGTTAGTTTCAACCTCCCGAAGAAATGGCTTATCATCTGCCATATTCTTTTAAAAAGACTCATTTCGTTAGGCCGTGAGGACTAGATGCAAGATCAGCCTAATTAATCAAGAGTGTCTCACAGGAATTGGAAGTAAATCCTAGTTGCAGTGTTACTATGCGCATATCCCTCAAGTATTTAGTAGAAATATTTTGACTCCAACCGGGAAATATACTAACTTTTCGAATCAGTCAGATACGAATCATTTAGTGAAAATCTTTCACAGGAAATTGATGGCATTTCAATAAAGCAGCAGTTGAAAGCCTATTTCGAGCTGAGAAGCAACTTGGCGCATATTATCAATCAGGAAGTTCGGGGAGAATCCGTGATGACTGCGGGCTGTCGAAGAATCCAAATGAATGATATCATAAGAATGCAGCATTAAAGAAATGAGCCGGCAGAGACTTTCAAATCTGTGAAAAAAGAATAGTACATACTAAAAAAGTTTAATAAATCATACTGAAACAAATTTCACACATTCATTTCCTCATTCTCCATTAATAATTTTATTTCTTGATATGCTTTTAATGAATATTTTTAGTTCAACGTCCGCTTAGGTAGTCTCACAGAAGATAATGCCATTTTGTATTATAATATTAGAGTGACTGCCTTTTGGCATGAAATTGCTGGCATTATGCCAAATTAAATGTATCAGTACACATTAAAATGATTAATTCTTGTCCCTCATTCATCTCATTCATGATTGCATGTTCTTCGATGGTTATTTTATATTTTGGATACACTCGTTAAGTAGTAGGATAATTATAGGGTAATTATTTTGGAAATGAGGGAAATGAGACTAGGAATACAGATTGGGCTGGCACTCGCACAATAAGCAATTGCCAGATATACTTTACAGTATTTGGCTCAAGTATTGGCCTATTTCTGTTGGTCTATTTTTATGCAATGAATGATGGACATGCATGATATCTTGGCGCGCATCGAGTGGGGAAAGAGTCAATGGCCATAAATAATCGATTAAAATAATAATATATTTATCAAATGAATTAAGCGAAAGGCTGGGAGGCATTCTGGGGCCAATGGCAGCCACCAATTTTTAAATGCCTTATTATTTAATATCAATTCATATTTATATGTATTTATAATACGCATTACTTATAATATTTAGATGCACTCTTCAGATAAGAAACCCGAAGGGGTTGGGGTTGGGGTTGGGGTTGGGGTTGGGGTTGGGGTTGGGGTTGGGGTTGGGAAAGATAAGTCATCCAATGAGGAAGAAGACGACCTCGGAAGCTTTTTGGCTGCGGATGATGAGGACATATCTGAAAGCTATGTCCGTCGGCCCATTGACGATTAGTCAGACTCCTACTCCAAAGGCAACAAGGGAAAAAGCAAGAAGAAGAAGAAAAGCAAAAGCAAGAACAAAAAGAAAAGTAAGAAGAAGAAAAAGAAAAAAGACTATGATGACTCTGATTTCGAAGGAAATGAGCTTGATTAGCTCGATGACCTCCTTGAAAACAATCAGCTCAGGAGGCTCAAGAAGAATAAGAACAAAGAAGCCCTCCACGATGACGATGAGGACGAGGAAGAGCAGTATAGAAATGATATCGACGCCGAATCTGAACGAGGATCGAGTGGAGCCTACGTGCGCCATGACTATTCTGATGAAGAATACTCCAGACCAAACTAAATTGACATTAAAGAAGAAGAGGGTGACCTCCAAGAAATATTCGACGAGCAGGATCTCAGAAAGTATAATCAAGCCTATGGAGATCAAGAAATCGTCGAACGAAATCTTCCTGAGAGGAAAGTTGCCAAATTCATAAAGTAAAGTTTCTATTATTTAGTTTTGCCAAAATTGATAAGACTTCCATAGAAAAAATAAAGTAAGATTACGAATCCTAAGACAGGACGTAATAAGCTAAATGGATATACGAAAGGCTGAGACAGCAGGGTAGTTTCGATCTCCATGATGAAAAGCTATGCAGATAAAAAATATTTAATGTCCTGAATGCCCTGCATCGGGAAAACCTTGAAATAATGTATATATACTACTACAGGAAAAAGATATGGCATAATGCATTAAATTTAAATCTCTTGCTGAAGATAGACGAAATGGACTAATAATGGATGAACTTCAAAAAATAATTCAACAAACTCAAGTCCCAAATTACATTCGTTATTTAAAGCTTCCAATAAGTGCCAGCAGGCATCAACGATACTTTGAGGGCCTGCACTGAATTTAAAACTTTAAAATACTTCAAGGATTATGTCAACTTTGTTATGTCCAAGCGCAACACTCATAGCGACTCCAAATCAAATAACAAAAAAAGTAACGTCATTCGACAAATCTGCCAAAAAAATATTGACCAGTGGATCGAAAGAAAGTAGATTTTCCTCAGCCCTCAAAATTTATGTTTGAACTTTCGAAATAGAATGCAGGAAAAGAAGCCTAAAACTCTGCAGATCCAGCCTGATGCAGCCATTAGGCAGCTCCTGAAGAATAAAGATCATTAGGATAAAAACAGATAAAAAATAAAGGGTTAATAAACTGAAAACCTCATGGAGAACGACGAAAAGGATTGGGCTGATACTCCTTTGCTCTCTCCATAAAAAAGAATAATTACAATCTGCCACTATTTGGCCTTAGAATTGTTCAATTATCCGTAGCTCAGAAAGATCCTAAAAGAGAAGTACTATAAAAAACTGACAATATCGACGAGCCCGACAGTCAAAGGAGCTCAAAACATCAACCTATACAGTTCATATTTCCCAGTTAAAAGAATAAAATAAAAGCCGGTGGCCTCTCTAAAAAAATAAGTCTGGGTCCTCGCAACCGAAGCCTAGAAATTAGGACTCATTGTGGTTGAACTTAAATTTGAATGGGAACTCTCAGCAAAGGATGATAAGATTTTTGAAAGCGACTCAGTTTACTTAGAGATGGTGAAATATTATTTCGATCTGAGTCCTCACTCTTCCGGATAAGTGTGGAATTTGTTTAGAAAGCAAGTGCTCATTAGAATGCTTACTGATTATTTTTTTCCTGCTTTTTTTGACGAAATTAAAGAAGATCTGACTCGGGAGGGACATAAAGAAATTATTGAAGTCTGTAGTGAAAAGTTTAAAAGGCAATTAAGAAAGGGTCCAGGGCCGAGTATGAAAGAAGGGAAGCCTCTCAAAATATTGTCGATGGTACTTTAAAAATAAAAACTAGGCATAGCATTTGTAGACGAACAAGGAAAATCGCACACTCCAACTTGCATGCCGCTGTATAATGATGAAGAGTTACGAAGATTTGTAGGCGATGAACTTCTCAAGAAATTTATTCAAGAGCACAACCCAGACATGATTTTAGTGTCAGCAAATTGCCGTAGAGCACAAACTCTCAGGAAATAACTTCGAAGCGAAAGTCTGTTTCCAGAACCAATATTTTGCGCCTTTGGAGAATATGAAATTCCGAGCTTAGTGGCAAATAAAAACAAAATTAATGGAATAAGCTAAGATAAAACAATTCTAACCGCTATTTCAATGGCTCGCCTAAAGAAAAATCCTATGGCTGAAATACTCTCCTTGTGGAGCGAAAATGTATCTGATAATGGCATTTTGTCAATGAACTTTCACCCCTTGCAAAAGAATGTCAACAGACACAAACTTCATTAAGCATTGCAGCGAGTTGCTATCGAAGTTGTGAATTTAGTCGGCATAAATTTTAATTAAATTATATCTTCAGATCATTTGAAGAGCCAATTGCAGTTCATTTGTGGGCTTGGACCCCGAAAAGCCTATGATCTTATGGACAAGATAAAGCTATAAAACAAAAATAAACTATCGAGCCGCAGGTAACTCGAGCACTTCTTACCGCCCTTAGTCTATAAAAACTGCGCTCCCTTCTTAAAGATTGAAACTGAGGAGCATAGGTAGCTCATGTAGAAGGTAGAGAAAGACCAAAAAAACAAGAATTTGTATGAAGACATCAGGCTGCTCGACATGACAAGAATCCCTGAGGATTGGTACTATGTGACATAAAAGTTATTTGTGCAAGCTATCCGGGCTTCCAATCTCCTCGAGCTGGTATTGTTTTCCTTAATTTTAGAAGCAAAAAAAATCTCAGCAGAGACTATCAGACGAGATCATTGCCGTTTTATAAATGATGAGACATCCGTAAAAGATGAGAGGAGTCGAATGGGACAATAGAAAGGACGAATGCCCTTTTTACGATGAAGCCTTAGTAAAATCAGAGATCATTAACAGATTTAGCGATCCCCGAGATCCCTAAAAGCTGATGGACAACAAAGACATTTTTTATAGTCTGCTGAAATAGACCCCTGAAACTTTAAAGAAGTACATGATAGTCACTGTCAAAATACTGAGCGCGCACAACCAATCTCTGAATATCGTAATTCCAGAAAATGGTTTATTCGGAAACATCAAGATTCAAGAAGTGAAGCCTGAGTACGAGAAAGGTAACTTTATAAAGGCTGTGATCACTGAATTTCCCTTTGACGAGAAAAGAAACAAAGAAAGATCATAAGATAACCAAGAGCTCCTCAAAGTAGAAATGTCACTGAGTTTCCCACATAAATCCTAAGATAAAAACCACGATTGCCTCTAAATTTGTTTTCCCAGCATGGTCAAATAGATTCACCCTTTAATTGACCTCGACCGTGGGGCATTCGATTTGAAGAAGGAAGATCGCCCCATTATCGAAGTCCGATAGGAGGCTCCGAGATTAGTGAACAATTACCGTAAAATTAGTCACCCCAAGTTCAAAAACGTGACAATGGTGACAGCTGTTGAAGAGGTCCGGTCGATGTAGATTGGGGATTTCATCATTCGGCCGAGCACAGAAGGGCCAGACTTCTTGACCATAACTTGGCACTTCTACAAGAACATTGTCACTCACATAAAACTAAAGACCTAACAGAAAAGTACACTATCCAATATTTAGGTCTGTCCAGCTTGAACTTCGTGTATAGAATTCTCGACAAAGATCGTGACAAAGTCTACACGAGTCTCGAAGAAGTGATCGAAAAACATATCAAACCTATGAATGCTCTCGTTCAGGATGTGATATCCAACAAAAAATTCTTGCCATGTACGTTTATCCGAAACTCAGTAACCATCGATCAAATCGATGAAAAAGTAAAAACAGAAGTTGCCAAGGATGGGTCCTACATTCATTATTTCTTTGGCTGTTCGCACGAGTATCCGCAATTTTTCATACTGACCTACATGTACAAAGAAAAGAAGCCCACCAAGGAATTGATTCGAATTAGGAGTTCAGGGCTCTACTTCCATGATGAAAATTTACAGAGCTTTGAGAGAACTCGTTGGCTGGTTTAAAGAGCACTTAAAAGAAAGATAGTATCAGAAATACACAAAAAGCACAGCCATTAAAAAGTGATGATCCTCAATCTGATTCAATTGCAATTAATACATATATATTAACATCACACTTATCAATTCATCTTCTATAAGTGATATAATCATCTCATAATGAGTAGCACAATAGGATAATAATAAGTATTAAAATAGGTTCATTGCGTAGGGGTTGGGGTTGGGTTGGGGTGGGGTTGGGGTTGGGGTTGGGGTTGGGGTTGGGGTTGGGGTTGGGGTGGGGTTGGGGGTTGGGGTTGGGTGGATTTTCCATTAGCACTCTTAAATAGTTCTAGTATCTCTTGATCTCTTTTGTTCATTCTTTCATCTTCAAACTGCTCATCGCTACTATTTATTTCATCTTGAACTGCGCTAATTGCCTGTTTTCTAGTTTGGGCAGTGCCGTTAGCTTTTATATTACTAAAGGCATTGATATTATTAGCAGTATGAGGATGAGCAGCATTTACTATGTTTTTGGCAGTTTTTACAGCAACGTTAATAAAACTGCTCGCACTGTTTAGTAACAAATGCGTGTTTTTGTTGAGGGCCGTTTTCAATCGATTCTGGTTATTACCTTTGATTGAGTAGTAGCTCATCTCGTCTCCTGTGACGACAACCTGTTTGACTTGCAGAAATGTTCGCCTTGCTTTATTGAACATGCTGCTATTTTAGACGCATAATTCGGACTTATCAGCATTTCGGCCTTCGTTTTCATGAGACTCTTTTGTGTTTTTGATTTCTGTCAGATGCATATATGTTTTTTCGAGCTTAACGCCTTTTATATTCTTCGACTTGTTGTAGTTCGCCGAGCTGAAGGAAGATAAGGATTTAGGGCTACTCCAGTGGCTCTACTAGAAGAGAGGTTGAGCATTGGATGATTGAATGAACATTCCAGAAACATTTTCGTTGTTGTTTTGTTTCTGCTTCATATTGTAATTTTTGTTGCAGTGACTAAATATTTTGGATTTAGTTTGGATGAATTTGTTGATGCTGAGATTGTGTGATACTTTCGGGTCTATGTCAAACACTCTGCCCGCTAGGTTGTTATTTGCATAGCTTTTGGCTTCCTTGGTGGAGTTCCGTCTGCTTTCTATTGAATATCGCTTGCTGAGTTCCTCGATCCTTTTGGATTTTTTTTCCCTTTTCTTTTCCAGCTTGTCCTGCCACTTCAAGTATGAGCCCGAATAATCGGAAATATGTTTGCTAATTTGGGAATTCCTCTCTAATTGCATGTCTTTGAGATCACTGAAATTGTTCTTGGAGTAGAGGATTACGCTTCGCAAATGCTGGATATCAATTTAGAGGCATCCAAAAATCTTTAAGTTTGCATTCATCGTGTGGACACAGTTTGATACTTTGGGGTTTAGAGCTGCGTTGGGTGTTTTTGTAGCTGACAATGTTGCTACTTTTCTGGTTAGGCTCTTCGATGCTGCTCTGATGTTTGCAGATGGACTTATTTTGTTGATAATCTGATACACTTTTAGATGATAGGCTTGAATAATCGCGAGAATGTTCTCCACACATTTCTAGATATCTGCCACATTGTTCATGCTGTTTGCATTGCTATAGCTGCCTTTTAATTAGCGCATGATTCCCTGTAACAAACTCCAATACAGGTACAAAATGGCGCTGTCAAGGCATTCATTGTTTTTATTAGCGTAAGGCTCATGTTCGATGCTATGATGCACGTAGGTCTGCGAATCAAGACTCCAATTCTTGTCGGTGCGTGTTGCGACAATGCATGCATACTTGCTATGCCAGATTGCTAGCATTTCGATCAATCGACCCACAAATCTCCTTCCCAGGCTATAATATAATTGGCAATTACATCGGACTATAGATGCTCAGCTTTTATACTGATTAAAATCTCCACTGCTTCATCTGACTAATGCCGGTATTGATGACCAATACCAATCGATCTATTTTCGTATGAACTACGTTGCTCTCTTCCTTGTTCACATAGTTGTTATAGTAGTCCATATTTTCGCGGGATGCGAGCTTGGTGTAGCCTTCGACTTCGCTGAGCAGGCATTTGAGCTGTTTGAGTAAGGAAGTCATGATATCGCTTATGTTGGTACCCATGAAACTGTTTTCTGCGATGATACGGTTCTTATCTGTGTTGGAGATATGATCGAAGTTACCTCCTATTTGCTCTTTTCTGTTAATCTCAGGCTCAATCGTTTTGTGCGCATCTTCCATGGACGAAGTTGATTAGATTATTGTTGGCCTGAGTAAACAGGCTCCTGCATGTATATGCGGGTGCATATTTGGAGATGCAGGGATGTCTAAGAGTTGTAGTTGTGGCTATCTCATTCGATATGAGTTTTTGAATCAACAGGCGATGTGGAAACTATTAATAATTATAATATTAATTACACTAATTTTATTGATTAGAAGCCAAGGGGTTGGGGTTGGGGTTGGGGTTGGGGTTGGGGTTGGGGTTGGGGTTGGGGTTGGGA
>NW_028282145.1:0-14527 GCF_059751285.1 Brachycentrus maculatus | reverse complement strand
TCCCAACCCCAACCCCAACCCCAACCCCAACCCCAACCCCAACCCCAACCCCAACCCTTGTGTTTATTTATTTTAACTCATCTATTAAACAAATGCAATAATGTATGTATGTCTGTTCCGAATAATGATAATTAAATTGGCAGAATTACGCCCCATTATTTTATATCACTTTCTTATAATGTATTAATTTGTGAATTCATAGCATTTTAATATAATGAATTAAGATACAGTAGGATCTTTCAATCTCAATATAATCATTTATTAGATCAAAATTTCGTATTGGGTATCATATTGTCTTGGCAATTAAATGTCTCAACTATTTGAGAGCACAGGCTTAAAGAAAATAGAAAGTAAGCGGAGATGATGGGAAGGTTAGCGGAAATGGTGGGATTATGAAACGAAAGATGAACAAATATGGGCAATGGAATGTAAATTTGAGAGAAAAAGGAAAGGGAAAGAGGAATACGAAGCCGCCATAGAGGCAAATAGAAGGCAATGGAAATGGGAAGATGAAAGGAAATGGAAAATGGAAAATGAAGAGGAAGATGAAGAAGAAGGATCTAGAAATAATCCTACATCAGCCAATACTGATTTGCAAACAAATATAACCTTGAAGTTAAGTCCGTAAAGTGAAAGAATGATAAATAAATATAAGCTTTAAGAAAAGCCAGTCGTTATGACGGAGCATCTACTCTAAAGAAAGAAATCTCAAAAGCCCCGTTTAACTTGGGTAGCAGCTCAAATCGATTATGAATAGCCCGAGTAGTTTAATGTGAAGGACCATAGTTTCGAATTCTAAAGCCTCTTCGACTAAAAAATCAACAAAAGAGTGATATTATTCTAATTATTTTCAGAGACATGAAGCAGCACTCAAGAAGGCTTAGGAATAAAAGAAACGGGCAATACAACAATAGCGATAAGCACTTGAAAGGAAGAGAGCTAAAAGAAAAACCCATAGACTTTGGTGATCAGAAGAAGTATCAGCATCATATAGATATCCATATACAGTATATAGTATCAATATAAAGTCTCAATATATAGTATCGATATAATATGATATAATTGCTTATAATCTGCAACATAAATATCCGAATATGTAGTACATAAATGTCTCACAATTCTATGAATCCGTCCTATGCTTCGCAGTACCGTTACTGCTCATCCAGCAGCTTATTCTCTATTGCGGCAACATTTCACACAACTATAATGAATACAGATCCAAATACTATTAAGCATAGTTCAATTTCACACACGAGTACGATGCCAACCCAGCTTCATAACATAAAACATCATAAAACTAAGCAGAAGACCTATAAAGGCAACAATAGCAGTTCAATAAATAATTAGGAGACTCATCTATCAGGGATAACATGCTGAACAAACAGGAAGGAGGCTAACAAGTTTCAGTAGATGTCACCAATTAGAGACAACAGCAACTTTATGCACCCAATAATAGTAATGGCAGTATGAATAGGAATAGCAGTCTTAGCAACAAAAATAGGAAAAGTTTGGCTGATTTGAATTTATAGGCGGATAAGTAGTTTATAGATAAAAGCAGTCTCAGGAGATCGACGACCCGGCAAAAGCCAATTGAGGAATAAATCGAAAATAGCTTTGACATTGTTCGCAAAGAATAAACCATTACAGAAGTGAATGCAAACAATGCTGCAAAAGATCTAGGCAATAACTAAGCAAAGGAAGAGAAGCAATAGTAAGCAGAAGACAAATCAGAAAATATAAACAAAAGTAATGCCAATTCCTCAGAGATAAAATCATAAAACAAGTATCCATCTCTGAACTAACTCGAATCTGACACTCCGAACAAGCCACTTGATTAGCTCACAGAAAACGATGACAATGTCAATCCCAACACTAACAATCTAACCCAAGTCGAGGACCGTCGTGAAACCGAACTAGACCGTGAAAATCTAGCAATGTAAGACAACGATTAAAACATCAACAATACTCAAGAAATAGAAATCGACCCTAAACTAATCGAATAAGCAGAAATAACACAGCGAAGGAAACTGAAATACTGCCGTAGAATCGACTAAGCATTTAGCACTTTTACGCCTATTCTGTATAGTGTAATCGTATTGGGCATTCTTACGCAAAGTGTGTATATATTTTCGATGTGCTGTTTCTTTGGGTATGCATTTACAAGCTTACTATTTAATTACGGGCAGCTGTTGGATCGATTGGAGGGTGCTGACATCGCCAAGAAGTCACTGTTCGGTCAGATTAATAAGCTGATATCAGGAATGTTTATTATTGCGCTGTTTGTATCGTACTGGATTAATGGGCAGTTCAATGGTTGATTGTTTATGGATGAATAGATCTTATTGCTGAAGCATCATCTCTGATATATGTATGTGACTAGTTTATTTTTTATTGTATTGGTGATAGGGTTATTGGTTTGTTTTTAATAGCATTGAGTAGCATTGAGTAGATAGGAAATATAAATATAATATTTGAGATATTATGTGATGTGATGAAAATTAAAACTGAAAAGCTCAACTCATTGACAAACTTCGCAAATGATTTCATAAACAATTTAAAGCTTACACGGTGTATGTGCAGTCTTTATCTGACTGCATCAAAATGAAACTATATTTATATTAAAATAACGGTGTTGACTAGTTTATCCTTCACATGAAATAGCGCTGTTACAAACCAACTATTTCAAATCACTAAACAATATATTGCTCGAATTCTCATCAGTTAATTCATTCAATCTATCCCATTTATTTATTCGCTTGATTATGCGAGGGAACAGCCATCACTATCATTCGCTATGAACAGAACAATAAAGTGTTCCAATAACAATAGCATCTCTCAAACCTATTCAAATATCCATTGAATATATGATGTCTGCTAAACAATATCCTATTTCTGTCGATGCGTGAATAATAATATAATGGACTGTTAGATGTTGTTATATTATTCAATCGATAATAAAAAGTTGTGAAATAGAAATGGCATTAGCATCCAATAACAGCCGCAACTATTACCTATCCAATGAGAATGTTTCTGAAGAGTATTTATCTATGATATACCCAATAGTATCAAGGAGAGCATGTAGTAGTATTCCATGAATTTTGGGGCATCAGGGAATGGTTCTGAAATTTCGGAAATGATATCAGGCTCGCATCATGCCTCACAAAGTCGACAGAGTAGGCTTCATCCCAAATCCAAAGCAGCCCTTCCTCGTCCAGAAATCATCGAAGAGGAGAGGAATGAGCATATCGAAGGCAATGACAAGCAGCCTCCAAACACCAACAACAAAGCCATATATTTAGGGGACCATATCTTTCGAATAATTAAAGTACATTGTTCATAAAGTTTATAGTAACGGTATTTTGAGACCAACAAAATTACAACTGAAGATCCTGATGTTCTTTACGATTTCTTTTTGGCACAACGCAAAAATGTACACTCTAAATTTAGTGCAGCTGTCCACAATGAAGCCCATCTCCCTCCAGGATATCGAGAAGCAAATGCCATCAATGCAGAGGAAACTATTGGTGAAGCAGAAATTCCAGAATATTCTGACCTACTATCCGAATGACGTATACTTTAGTTTGTGCACTTTCGCTAACAAAATCTAAATAGATCGAAAGGCCACTCAAAATGTCGAATTGCTCAACAAATAGATCAAACGCAAAGATAAGAAGACAATGACTAAGAGACAAATGGATTAAATGGTCGAAAATCTTTATCGAGCAAATAACAAACAGCGAAGCCCGAGTCATAAACCCGAAGAGCACAAATCTCAACAATAGAAATAAAAGCTTAAAAGAACTAAATTCGGCAGCAGCCTAAGCGAACATTTTCAAAATACACTTCGTGAAAAAGGGTAGCCTTTCAATATATAGACTGTGTAAAAGTTACATAGTTTTTGGTCAGATTTGTATGAACGTGAAGAATATGGCATATAGTGGAATGAATAAACTGCAATCTCAACAATATAAACATATATGCATGAGCAAGTGAGTGATTTAATGAATTTGTCATCGAAGAAACTTGGATTTAGGAGTGGAGAAGCTAATTCCTTATTCAAATACTATCAATAAAACTGGGAGAAGATAGAGAAATAAATCTTCATTCCGATGAACAGTTTTAGATAATATGTTCAGGTCTACAACAAAATATAACAAAAACTAAAACTCTAAGAGTAGAAGAAATTAACTCAGCAGTAGAAGTAACTCATCCAAAAACAAAAAGTGCAAGAAGTCAAGAAATTCGGCCGTCCAGTCTCTGCCACTCCTCTCACAATTCTCTCCCAGCCCAAGAATCAATCCACTTCGAAACAAATCAATGAACTCTATGCCAAATATCCGAAGAATGCTCTGCTCCAAACAATGAAAGCCGAACAAAATCTAAAAAAGCCAAGGTATGCTTTTGAGTATGGAGTATATGACATCACCGAAGAAGTAAAAATAAAGCAATGGGTCAAAATAGATATGAAAGCACACGATAAAATTAGCTTCGATTAGAAGATTAATCGCCAATTAATGAGCAGCTACGGAGAGGGAGGATGGTCGAATAGTGAAAGAGATCAGCTTACTTCATTGTTTGCAGAGTAGAGCCTCGCGTAAAATGACCACTGGAAGAATTTAGGGCCATTAATGCATGAAGCAATGTTAGTGAAAGCTTATGAACATCAATGGTTTGTCGATTGCATTATTAAATATCTAGAAAGAGTGTTAGGCTAAAAAGACTTGAAGCTATAAGTGAATAGCATTGTATTCAAGAAACTGTTTAATTACTTAACAAACTAATTAGATGAACATTCTCGACAATCTGAACTGTCAAAACTTGAAACAATCATACTAACTTCATAAGCAATTGCGTAGAAGACCAATCGAATCCTCGCAATGACAAACAATAAATCGAACCCCAAAAATAATAGTGAAGCCAAATCAAAAAGAGAGGTGACAAAGATATTGGAGAAGAAAGCGATTCAGTGGGTGGAAATGCGCATAAAGAATAATACGAAGACTACCTTAACTGATTATTTGGAAGAGCTGTATAAATAAATTATCAAGGAGCATAAAGATTATGTGTTTAAGAGGTTTAATGTGGCTGAAATTAAAGGAACTAAGGAAATCAAAGAGAACAAAGAAATCCCAAAACTATTGAAATATTAATTCTTTAGGCTGATAAAAGATATCAATCCAATTACTCTTGAAAAAGATTTGGCTCCTCGCTCACATGCTTGGGTTCCCAATAAGACGAAGGGGTTCCTCCATTAAAATATTAGTTATAAGACATTTAATCAAATCGCTGAGCAAAAGAAACCTAAGGGGGATTCTGATTTCTACTGTCTACCTGAGAAGGAGAAAGATAAAGCATAATTATGGGGACGCAAACAAACCAAAGATCGCTAAATCATAATGATGTGCTATGACGATGCGAAGTAATGCACTTTTCATCCGAAGATATCCAAAAAGGATGTATGATTATTTTATATGATGAATTTTATATGCAATTATTTATCAGTAGTTTATGAGTTATTAGGTTTGTTTGTTTAGGCCATCACGAAATGCGACAAGCACATTTCAATAATTGTTAATTGTAATTGACTAATAAATAATCTCAGCCTTCAACTTATTAATATTATTATTGCAATTAAGTAATTAGTATTGAGTTCATCATTGATAATCGGATAATTCTACTTACACATTTAATGAATAATCATTGGCGACTAATGCAATGCGATATAATTTCAAAATTTGAAAGGTTTTAACTTATTTTTTGGCCTGATTTTTTTTTGCGCCCTTTTCTGCATACTCTTAGCTGCTTTTTCTGCTGATTTTTCGGAAAGGCAATACCAACTCCTCTGAGAATCGGCTTACCATTATCTTTGGATTCTAATCGGATAGGGACACGGCTGATGCATTTGATGTGAATATCCTTTTCTTTTAATCGACGGCTCTAAATTCTATGATCTTGTTTCCATTATCACACCATTTCTATCTTTTATCTCTTCCTTTCGATTCTTAATTATCGGTTTATTCTGCGAGTGTGTAAGTTACTGGCTCTGATGCCTGAAATTATTCCGAAAGTTTGGATTCCGCGAATTGTTCGGATATTTCTGAGATGGAATAGACAGCGAGTCATTTGATTTGATCGAAGACATTTTGCTTCGCTTGAGTTGCTTTTTATTATCTCTTGTCCTTGTTTCCTTAATTTTCAGTTTCTCGTTTGGCAGACTTTCATGAATATTAATGACATTGCCAGTCTTATTATCTTCATTGGTTATGGCCTTATTTATTGTTTGCTTTATGGGTGTCAACTAAGTATGTTCAGTCAAGAACCATAAGTCATTCTGATTATTTACGTCGATTTCAATTCTGTTTGTTATTTTCTCACGCAGATGCAAATCAAAAAACTTTGGCGCATCGAAATCAAATTCATACATTGTAATTATATATATTAATAATATATTTACAATTAATTGTTCATTCATTCTATCATTTGCTCATGATATCTATGCAAACTAACATATACCTATGAGATGCTCACAAATTGTTCTTGGTTGTCAAACTGATGGTCAGTAGAATAGCAACTACTGCAATTGCTCCTATGAACAATGCATAGACTTGCAATGATGCCCAACATTTCACATACTTACCTTCTGCAATGAAGATCCAAAACACGGAGAACTGTGTCCAATTGCTTCTATTTTTATAGTTCAGTAGGTTGAGAAATCTGGCGACGTGATGGTGGCAGTTATTGCAAGCTAAGTTATGCTATGAAATAGTATCATAAATACACTCAGTTTTGAGAATTAGTTGTTTGCTTGGGTTAAGCATTGATCATAGAACCTAACTCTCTCCTGATCGGATTGTGGGCTTTGATTATTGCTCATTGCTATTTTGTTAAGATCAAGTTGGACGTATTTGCGAGGTGAACAAAATGCCATATCTTTCTTCTGTGCATAGCCGATAATAGGATAAGTACGTTGATATGTCCACCCAAGAAATCATGAATTATTCCCTCTGAGCTATGAGAATATAACATCGAAATACTCGCATGCGCCTGTGTGTCCAATTACAGGGAAAAACCAGGTGATGCAAGGGAGGATTGTCCAGACAATGCAAAACGGGTATAAGTTGTCATTGTAGAATTGGGAGGGCTGTTGCTATGAGGGAAGTTGAAATTACTCGATTGGGCTATGTTTGAGTTTAAGCTAGAATGCCATGATGGGATGCTTTATATAAATAATGTTTAACATACTTGATTTGCTATAAATGAGCAAATAGGCAACAATTGTAAAACAAAGTAAAAACAACTATAATGATCTCTTATATGTCTTCTTAATTATCTCAATTTTATCCCTCAATGTTTGTATTCTTTGGCATTTCATATTCACAACCCTTCATAACAATCAAATCGCATCAGTATTCACGAGTTCAATAATAAGCAGACCCGATGAGTATCATAGCATTGCATATATTTTGTAATAAACATATAAACCTTAATATTTGTATCCACCGATAAATTAAAATAATGAGGCATATTAGCCGATAACTTGGTTCATTCAGATACTTCCTCAGTTTCAAAAAACCCTAATGTTAAGCCTTTCCTAACAATAGAAATACTCGGAGTGCAACATAATGCAACCATTGCTGAAATAAAGCAAGCATACTACAAACTAGCAAAACTTCATCATCCCGATCTCAACAACGAAATCAGCTCAAATCGATTTAATGAAATCCATAAGTTATCTGTTAATCTATTAAAGTGCGTATGAAAAGCTCACCCATGCAGTCAATGCCAAGAATTAAAGTGACAGTCGGCGTAGTAAAATGGGCAATCACACAGAAGAGACAAACGGGAAACCAAAATAATCAAGTAATTGGAATTTTTATAACTATCAAAATGCAAATCAATCTCGGGGTGGTGGTTCTGAATAATTTTATTATGGATCTTCTAATAAATTCTGGGGATCGAATCCGTAGAATGCAGATCCAGGGGAGGACTATTCTCAGGATAAAACTAATGAAATGAACTAATAGGATATTCGTAATCTGTAACGAGCTTTCAATTCATTCATTAAAAATGGGTTCCTCAAAAAGAAATATCGAAAGTATTAATAAATAATCAACGAGCTGTTCATTCAAAGTGCTAATTTCGAAGAATTTTACAATTTTAGCGATTTTGTTGATTCTAAAAACAAAAGCAAAAGGAAAAAGAAATCACCCACAAAAGCAAGTAATGACAAACTCGACATTCACATCAAATTAGTAATTCAAAGTAGTGAGCTGAACTCATAGAAATTAGTATAATTCGAAAGGAAGGTCGGTTGCCATCGATGCACCTTTTAGAAATAAAAGAATTATAAAAAAATTGCATGTGAGTATTGCCATAAATCAGGATTTGATGATCGACTGAATACATGTAAAAAATGTCAAGGGAAGGGCTTTACAATTAAGAATGATTGTTCGGCTTGTCATAATGTCGGCTTTGTTAATAAAAAAGTAAGTGAGTCGGTTACTCTGCCAAAAAAGTTGAAAGGGATATAAAAAATTGTCATGAAAGGTCGAGGTAATCAGAATATATAGCGCGGGGGATATGGAGACCTTATTATTACTATTTCCACCAATAACTCATAAAGCGAGACAAAGTATAATCAACAGAACTGCAATGCAGGTGCGGGGAACGAGCAGTTAAACGAACTAAACATCAACATATTTGAAGCTGTATTAGGAGGATACGCATTCGCAAAAACAAAAAGTGGAAACCAGAGAATTAAAATACCTCCAGGAATTCAAAACGGAGAGACAATCCTTATTCGAAGCCCTCATACAAAATACGCAATAAAGGGCAAAACAAATGAAATAAAAGTGAATGTAATTATCCCCAATTTCTTGACAGCAGAACAGAAATAAATCTACAGAAAACTCCGGAAAATCCATAAAAAATAAAACAATTCGGGATGAGCACATTTGATATATCTAGCACAATATGCTGAAGTCTAATAATGATAAATATCAGTTTTGGCAATAGTTTATGTATGTATATTTAAATCAAAATGTTTGAGATCGGCTCAGATTCCGCAGTTCTCCTCTCATTTCCTAAATAAACGATATAATTACCGAGAAATCAGTTGCAATGCCCTAATTAAATTAATTTCCATGTGATAGATTCAGCTATAACTCAGCCAGATATGATATTTGCAGAGCCTAAGCAGCATCTGCATGGATATCAATAAAGTAGGTCACAATGCAGTAGGCCAACACAATGACAATTAGCAAACTCTTAAAGTTGATCCCGTCCATCTTGGCTTTCATCATAATGTAAGCGAGCAGTGTTGTAAGGCCAACACAAAAAGTATGGGCACACAATCGGTAGAAAAACATTACGCTTTGGCTTCCTACGAATAAATCGGATTTGGTGCATAAAACTTAGCAGTTTCTTGCTGCATTACAGTAAGGTATTCCTGTTAGGTTTATGTATGCATATGCGTCGTTGCGGACTAAGTCACAAACCCCACAGCAGCATTTTCCAAAGCTGTTGCATAAGGATGCGCAGGCTCCACACTTTCCTTCGGGATAGCAGCGTAGAGTTTCGAATAAGAAATCAAAGAAATTAAAGAAAGCGTTGAGGAATGAGCCGCCTACAACCGACCCGAAATTCCTACAGAAGTATCTCCAAACTGGAGTGCAGCAGTTCGCTTTTCGACCATTTTGAATATACCATTCGGAGGCATTGCCTGATATCATGAAATTGACTAAATTAAAAGACAAGCATTACATGAATCTTTGAGAAACTGCATCCCCCAAATGAACTATATGATATTGAGAATGGTGAGAATCGGGTTGATCCACGAGTGCAAATAGATGTCCCCTTGTGGCTTTTCAGGGTTGCTATGAGAAGTGTAAGCCAGATGTTGAAATAAGCAGAGGACGATGAGTCCAACTGTCAACAGTATGAATATCGGGATGAAGATGAAGTTAATTGGTTTACTCGCGAGGAACTTGCCTGCATAGTAGAGTAGGCATCCTGTGACACTCACTCTCTTTCGATAGAGGAAGAGAATGATGAGGAAGAGTATGGCGAAGAGTATCAGAAATATGCATACAGTTATTTTGAGAGCATCTAACCCCTCCCACCCTTTAGGATTATCAATGAGAAAGTAGATGCCAATAATCAGTAGGATCACACTGGCGAAGACTACAGCTAACCCTGACATAAGTTTAGGGACTATTTGCACCAGAATCATCCAAATTAAGCCAATACCTAATGCAACGAGCAGCGATATACGGATCACATCATAAGCATTCAGGAATCTCCATTTGTTATTAAGGTGAAGATTAGTAATGAGTTGGTTTCTTGCGGCTTCGTCATTTGGGGCACAAAAGCCACCCAATCTCTCAAACTGGACGCTGGATGAGTACACATTCATATGCGAACAATCGCTTATCTTCGAATTGGGTCGACATGAGACTTATGGGCTGTCTTGACTCGGACATGATGCCACACAGACTCTCTAAAAATAGTATAATTCTTACTGATGCTGCATTCGAAATATCAGGGAAGTAAATGTATGGAAACTGCTAGTTAATGCCATATGAACAGGGGTTGTTATCTGAATCAGTCGGAAAGTTCGTCTTAAAGTAATTATCTGTAACAAATTAAGAAACCAATACCTTTGTTGAGAAGTGCGAAGGCCAAGATGAACATCACCAATGCGAAGACAGCCCCTATAAATGTACAGAAGATATCAGTTATTTTACGATCTTTCTCTATTCTATGAATCATGGCAGTACGTCGGGCAGGAAGTTGCTGAAATGTATGCAGTTTCTATTCAAACATGCTGGCACTATAATAAAGTATTATTGTATTTATCATACATTTCTATTAAAATTATTAATAACCCTGATGACAAATTATTTTAGTATTAGAACTGTTTGGGTTTTATTGTTATATTATTATTAATATATTATTAATATATTATTAATATATTCTTAATATATTATTATTATTTTATTATTCAATATGACTGTTGAATATAATGTTGAATATAATAAGTTAGTCCTATATGAATATGTGGAAACTAATGCAACTAATCTGAGAATTGTATACATATATAGCATCAAGAGTAAGATGCTACTTTGACATGACTTTGAGCGGATGGAGCCAAAAAGTCATAAAGGTAGCATGCTTACAAAGTTCGAGCCTCTTTTTAGAGTATGCTTGGGCTTAAAGTAATTTTTCATGCACTCATGAATTGCTTCAACCACAGTGATCACATGGTTACCATTCAGTATTCAAATACTTCATATCAAATCATGTTCAATCATTCAAAAGAGGAAGCTGAGCAACCCCTCGTTAAATAGTCGAAGAATGCAACTCTCGAGGGAAAGAGATTCGCGGATAAATGTAAGGTTCTTTCCTATATTTGAGAATTAAGTTGTTTACTGGAGAAATTGAAAGATTGTTACAGAAGTCGTGCCAAATTATGATCCAGTAGTTACTCAATCCCTTGAGCCTTCCCCCGAAGAACAAGAAAAAAGAGTTACTCATAAACACCATAATTCCCAATCCATTGTTAATGATGAATAAATATATTTATTTCATAATTAAAATAAATGGATGCGCATTAATTTATCTATTGCATTGCAAATTAGATTTTAAAACACAATTGTACATATTTTTGATATTCAAAAATTCAGATCTATGATCTGTTATATGTGATCTTTTATATGTGATCTGTTGATGTGGTATGGGTTTCAATTCCAATGTAATGTAATGTGATGTATATATTACGCGTTAATTTATGGCTATATTCATCATAAAGGAGATGTTGCCTTTTGTAGCCACTCTAATGTTTCAGGATCATCTTGGATTCTTGGAGAGATTTAAGCCCAAACTCGTTGATGGTAAAGATTGATATATTCCTTGTCCTTGAGAGTGAGCAATTCGGCATCTAAGAGATTCTTATCATATGGGCATAAAGTCAGGTTATCAAAGGTTAAAAGGGAATTCTAATCTCTTTTGACAACTAAGATATTTTCGATCCTGATTCCATATTTGCCAGGTTCATAGTAGCCGGGCTAATTGGTGACAATCATATTGGGCTCGAGCACTACCTTATTGTATTTGGATATTCCAATTGGGCCTTAGTGGACTCCCCCGAAGTATCCCACCCCATGGCCAGTTCCATGCGCGAAATCGAGTCCTTTTGCCCAGAGATGCCTTCGAGCTAAGACATCAAGTTCCGTCCCTGTCATTTTAACTGTTTACGGCCACCTCGACCTTTCGATATCCAAGTTTCCCAGTAGAACTCGAGTGAATGCATCTTTTTCTTGGGGAGTCGGATTTCCGAAATGAAATGTGCGAGTTACGTCAGTTGTTCCATCCAAGTACTGCCCTCCCGAATCAACTAAATGAATCATGTCTTTTTCGACAATAGAGCTGTGTTTATCTGTTGGATGGTAATGAATAACCGCTGCATTTGGCCCGCCTCCACTAATTGTAACAAAGCTCAAGCCCTTATTGTGTTCCTGCTTAAAACGAAGATTATCCAAATAAGTCGCTGCCTAGAACTCATCGACTCGCTCTAATTTCGATCTCCATGACCAAAATTTAGCCATAGCAACGCCATCCACTGTATGGCATCTCCTAAAGCCATCAATTTATTTCGGACTACGAACTGCCCGATACATACCAATTCCATTCCATTAAATTGGTTATGCTAATTTAGAATATATATCGTAGTTCAGGTCGGATGGCACATATAGCAGCTTTTCAGGAAACTAAGCGTCGTAAACTTTGACTGAAATATTCACCTTAGAAAGATGCTATATTATTTATTTTGCCTATGTGGAAGGATGGCCTTTAGGCAGATAAAGCGTTCCATCCTCCAACCCGACAATCAGCACAGATTTGAAGAATGGGTTATAGGGAATTTATGCCGATCTCAAATTCAAGACCCATGCGATTTCGCCTAAATCTGTAAATAAAGCTCCATTTCCACATTTTATTTTAATGTGGTCGCGAATCCAGGTTATTTTTTATTGGAGGCTTTTCCCTGCCCACTACTCATGCACAAATATCTCAGTGGCATTACTTTTAGGTCTCTCATTCCATATTTAGTCGATGAGATTCGATGAAGCAAACTTAATTTCAAACTCGCTCTTTTTCAGAAACTCTTCGCGAGCCTTAGCAACGCTCGAAGTTATGAGCCTGCCATCAACTTCGACTTTCGAGTTTTTCGGATAGTTTTAAACAATATGCTCATGCCATTTCTTTTCCTCTGCCAAGAGCTTCTTCATGGTCCAGCCTTCATGCAACTACTTTTAGGCCTGCAAGAAGTAGCGACCGTCAGTCCAGAGCAGGGCCTCTTTGTGAGTGATGAGAGCAATAGCATTTGAGCCAGTGAAGCCTGATAGAAAAGAGACTCGCTCATCACAGGGGCAAAGATATTCGCTCTATAATATAAAAAGGCAGTTACCTGATGCTCGTCAGTCCTTGGGAGAACATAAATCTAAATGTTTCGAATGGTCATGAGCTCCCTAAACCTCTTGAGAATGCCTTGGGTGGCTTGCATTGAGTCAACTAAGAATATAATATGATATCATGAAATTTAAAATATTTTTAAATAGATTTTACATTACTTCAGGTAGTATTGCCGATGTTGGTTGACATTGGGTGATAGTGACTACTGCCAGCATACCCTGCATATTCCATCATATTCCAAACTATCCCAACATATTCAGCATATAAATATATAATTATTATCACCCAGCATGAATTTAGAGAAGAAGATAACAACACTATCTCTACATTCTAACTCCACTCGAGTCAAATCACTCAAAACAAACAACCCTCGACTCTCTAAATACTCCAGCTTCCATCCCTCGAATATTTAACTCAACAACTCCCTTCATTCAAAGCAGCTTCACAAATCAACTGTCATCAGCAGCAGCCATAACAATCAGAAATACCCTAAAAACGGACATCAGACTTCTAGAGAACATCCACTTTATAAATCGACATTATCAGAATAATTCAGTTTGGGAAATCAGCAGATAGATAAAATCCCCATCGTCAGCAATAATGGCAACAAAAACATATAAAGATTTGTAGAGGAGGTCTGTGCAGATCCTTTTTTATTGAACAAGCTTATTAATTATGAGCGATTGATTAATTTCTGTAAAGCTAACATTAGGAAGCAATAAAATTAACTGATCAATAAGAAAAATTTATATGAGTTGGAGTTGCTCAATTATGAAGAGCTCTTTGGGTGCAAGTATCACAAATTGGATTGGAATATTTAAGGGTCGTTATGGCCTAATGGAAGGGCTTCGTCCATTATTCTTATCCCAGAAGATGCAATACATCAATAATCTGAAGAATAGCAAGGCCTCGCATCACAAAGCCTCGAATCGCTACCACCAAAATTAATATCATAAATATCATAAATATCCTTGAAATCCCCGAAAATCCCAAGGGGTTGGGGTTGGGGTTGGGGTTGGGGTTGGGGTTGGGGTTGGGGTTGGGGTTGGGGTTGGGA
>NW_028282144.1:0-29876 GCF_059751285.1 Brachycentrus maculatus | reverse complement strand
TCCCAACCCCCAACCCCAACCCCAACCCCAACCCCAACCCCAACCCCAACCCCAACCCCAACCCCAACCCCAACCCCAACCCCAACCCCAATAAATAATTTATGCCCTCTAATAACCCACTAATAAACTGACAAGATATTAGATTTATGTCTCTTTTAGAAGCCACCTCCAAACAAGTCCGATAGAATTGACTTATATTAATTATAATATGCGTTATGTCAGCCGCAAGATCATTTATATAGATATCAGAATTGCATGAGTACACCAAATTATGAATAATACAGTTAATATCATAAACAGAGAATCGCAGAGCATAAAAGAGTGGATGATGAACAACTGAAAAATATTTGATCATGAGAATGCCATGGTTTTGGATCACAAATCAGTATTATTTGATCCTGAGCTGAATTTACTTCTTGAGCTCTAAGTACGCTTAGTTCTTGGGGCTGTATTGCAAGGCTTTCATGATGGAGAACTTGGCATTGTAGTAATTTTATTGGCTAAATAGGCATACGGCGAGATTGTAATGGGCTTCGTCATAGTGGTCAGCAAAGTTGACAGCTTTTTCATAGTAGTAGCTGGCTTTTTCGAGGATGCCGATCGAAAAATAGGAATCAGCTAGGTTCTTGAACAGTTTCTCATGGGGCTTATGTTTCAAGCAGTCCTCCAACACTACTATCGATTACGAGTAACGCCCGATCATGTTCAGAGCCGCTGACTTATTGATATTCAAGTGCCATGCTAGGTCAATGCGGTTGGAAGAGTTAGAAAACTTTTATAGCATTTTGTTGCATAAATTCAATGACTACTTCGGTCTCTGGGTATCCAAATACAAATAGGACAGATATTCAGCAGCTGATAGGTTATCGTCCGAATACTGGAGAGCCTTCTCAAGATAGGGAATGGCTTACTCTGCTCGTAGGCTCAAGGACTTAATCAGTAAAGCTAGCGATTTCTATTTTTTGTCATCCAAATCAAGCTCGTTCATCATATCTTCGGTACTCTTGATTTTGTTGGGTGATATTTGGAAATTGGGGTTCTTCATGTTTTCCTGGTTATGTAGCTATTTAGATTTGTATTTGCTCTTCATAAGCGGGGAGTGGCACTCCGACAGTCTGTTGCTCTCGAGATTTTGAGAAACATCCACGGGCACGATAATGGTCTTATGCGCCACATGTTCGGCCTCCGAGAATATCTTCTTGCGCGACTCAGTGCGAGGAAGGGCCGTATGAGCGAAAAGATGAAACTTATCATCTTTCTGATCAAAAGAGTCTCTTGAATCGCTCGCACTCTTCTCACTGATCTTGTTGTCACTTTTTTCTGTGGATTTATGGCTGTGGATTGGCAGATTCAGCAGTTTGTTCGGCGTCTGCTCTTACTTTTGCTTCATCATGTCGATCAGCTTTTGCTTCTTCTCGTTAATCTCGACTTATTTGGTGTCGAAGTACCTTTTCTTCGGACTGGAGGCTGCTAAGTCCTAGCCTAGTGTATTTTCCCTGGACTATTCAGTGTTGGCATCGACCCTCCAATTGATGCTTGTATCGTTTTGTTCCTTTTGCTTGATTTTCTTCTTTTCGAGTTTGTTCGTTTTGGTGAATTGCTTGTCGAGAGAGTTTGGCCTCGACCGGTCGATTCTATTTAATGTATTGCCTTCGATTTCTGTATAGTTTAAGTTATTCGCCTGCTCACCAAGTATATTTGTTTTGTAATTGGATTAACTTTAGTTTTAGTTGCTTTTATTGCAGCTTGTGTTGGCTTCATTTTTGTTGAGTTTTTATGTTTTTTAGGCTTTATCGATGAAGGCGAATAGATCGCTCTGATTTTTCTATGGCTTGGATTCGGTTTTGGTTTCAACTTTTTCGGAGTATTTGAAAATACTCTTGACGATTTCATTTATTTTCAGGCTGACACTGCCATCATGTGAGCTAAAATAGGTCTATTCATGGTCTTTGTTCACCTTCTCAATGCTCCTGATTACCTTCTCGAGTGAGTTTATAAATTAGCACTTCTTCTTCACTTTCTACAGGTATAGCTTGCATTATTTTTCGCTCAATTACTTATCGGTGAGCTTCTGGGAGGCCTAGAAAAAGGCCCTGAACTCTTTCTGCTGTATCTTCTTGTAGTCTTTTTTCTTGAGTCTCTTGTAGGTACTAAAGAGGTTGTTGTGGGCTAAGTAGGGGTGTCCAATTTGGTTCATGATATCGATGCATGCGCTGTCGATGAATGAGTCCATTTCAGCTTTGATCAGATTGAAATAATTGAATATGACCTCCTGCAGACTCCTGCATTTATACTTGATCGAAGCATCGACGTTATACTTTTTGATTATTTTGCTGGTTTCATCCTCGGTTACAAAAATAGTCGGGCCCATGTGATTATGATATTTTTTAATGCATGCCGGGCATCCCCCAGCATCCTTCCACACACAACACTACGTCGCGCAGAATGCTGTAATCTTCTCTCCATGCTCGCACTTTGACATTTTAATCGTAAAATTATATGATATATTCTTATTCTTTTTATCTTATTAATAGGCATCGCCCAATTATGAAACCCTTTCAGAGAAATCTGCCTACTTTCAAGAAACGCTTTTTATTTGCCACATAAGTATATATTTATCATATTATTTTGATTCTAATTGATTACATTTAAATAAACAATCATTCATTTAATTCAGATTTTTGTTTCTATAATCAATAAGAAGCTAAAACATGAAAAAGCGACCAATTTAACAGCAAAAAATTGTGACATAAGCTGAAATTATAAAGCATCATTATAAATTTATTCGGGATTCAGATTCAAAGGAGAACTCATCTTCCGATTCTCACTCCGAACATAATAAATCATTGCCGAATAAACAACAGAAAAGAGTGAGAAGCAGATAAAAGCAACCAAAAAACCATCACAAATAACAGCAGCCTTCATCGATCCATGACAAATACGGAGAATAATTGGCCAAAAAATATGAAGATAAACTATTCAAAGAATATGTTATTGTTGATTTATCGCGATTTGAAATAGGACAGATCGGATGTCGATGGAGGACGAAGAATTAAGTTATTATGAAAAGAGGTGAGAATATATGTGCGGAGTTAAACTGTGTAAATCTCTCGGTTTTTGTTTATTAAATGAATTTCGGGTATGTTGAACAGAATCAATCGAAAAACGCGTTAGTAAAAGTTAGTGTCTGTTCCAATTGTGCAGTTAAGTTAAACTTTAAGAAGCAATTGAAAAATATTTCATCGAATTAAAACCCTTCGCTTAGTTCAAAGCCAAATTCGGAAATAAAAATCAAATAAAAGGCAAAGATTAGACTTGATGATAGAATTAATTTCTGAATTAGCAACAAAACCAATTCTTATCAGTTTGTGTAGATTTTACTTTTCTTGTTTATGCTTATGCTCATGTTCATGCTTATAAAAATCTGAACTAGTATCATAGACTCTGAAATATAACCTTATTTTTATGAAAGAATGAGATAATTTTCAGGAGATTGAAAGATGAGAAGCCAGTTCATGCTGATTATGGAATGCTATTCAATTTCATCAGCCTGTTGTCTAAATATCTTAATTAGCTGATTTTGCTGATTTAGCTGATTTAGCTCGTTAGGCCTTATTGAATCTAATTATAATAATCAAAGCATAGAATTCCTGAGAATTCTCTGAAAGATATGGGACAAATCATCACACAGCTCACCTACGAAAGGAGAAATCTACCATAAATGTAATTCTTAGTCGATAAAACTCTCTCCAAAATGCAGTAATACTATGTCTCTTACAAGAACATTTCAGATTCTTTTTCAATTGATGACTCATAGTTTAAGTAGATCTTCGAGACATACCATTAAATATTCGATTTGTTGGACACCCGCAAAAACTTACTAATCGATGGGCTTGAACTATTTGCAGGGATGGCCCTCTTTTCAAAAGCCATAAAATTTGACGATAAGATATAATTCATTTTCAAGCTCTATGATTTCAATAATTTGAAAAGCCTCTCGATCACGGATCTCGAATTCATATTCATATCATGCTGTAGTGTGGCATATAAGCTACTGGGCATAAAATCTCCCTTCCAAGAATAAATCATCATGGACTTCGTACATGAAGAATTCGAAGAGAACAGAAGAATCAACATAAGTGAGATTAAAAAATGGGCAAATAAATCCGAATATGTCAAACAGTTCTTCATGGTGGTCAACAACTTTAATTCTACGAACAAGAATGTGTTTGGTAAATAGCAATCCACATTCTTTTCACAGAAAATCTACAGGACCATCAAAATGAATGCTCCAATCCAGCAAAGAGCATAGAATTCATCATAGAAATAAACCTAAGTGAGAAATTGGCTGTATAGCACGAAGAACATGTTCGAGGATAAGCAGTAACAAAACAAAAACCAATCCAAAAGCGATATTTAGCTCATAAACAATTGGGTATATGGAATCCGGTTCAAAGACCTAAAGTATTTCATTGAGTTTGTTTCTGAGGATTAAATTGTCTATTTCATATCGAAGATCGTAGTGATTCTCAATTTAAAATCAAACACACAAAGACACTATAAGGAGCATGCGAAACCGATAATCTGCCTCACAAAACACAATAATTTCATAGCGACTTCGGATAGCTCTGAGGAAGATCTCTCTGACAATGATTTTTCAGAGATCAGAGTTTGGAATTTTACAAGTCTGAAGACTTTGGCGATAATAAAGGGCGCTAATAAAAAAGGCATACATCTTCTGAAATTCAGTTCAGCTGGGAATTACTTAATTACATGTGGAAACATGGTTAACTCGCCAGTGTTGATCTATGATACAACTAAAAACTTCGAGCTGATCTATTCCACAAACTGCCAGTTTCCGACTGTCTAAATTACGACTCTCCTCCCAATTTCATTGCGGAAATCTAATGATTTTATCATTGCATCCCTATATACCCTGAAATGCTTCGAAGTGCAGTACAAGAACGGAGTGCCTGTGATCAAGGAGTACGATATCTACAAATCGCATAAGGACTCCTTTTTGGAGAGCATTGACTATTTATCCCCGATAACTTGCTGTTCTGCAATCGAAATGAATAAGAATATTAAGTCCTTGCACGCCTATGACAACCTGACTGAGAAACTTATTATCACGGGGCATGAAGATGGAGAAATCAATGTTTGGTCCTTTCACGAGAAGATGTTCCTGTATCAGCTGGGGTGCGAGCCGGATGAGATCACTCAGATTATACCTCATAAGAATACCCTCCTTATTAGCACCAACTCCAGCTTTCTCAGTTTCTGGCACATTGACCTATCCCAGAAAGTTAAGCGATAAGTAGTTGATATCACTTCGCTGGAAATCGATATTGCCTCATACGAGGTGGCCAGCATTGTTAGAGATCTCGAAGACGGGTATCTGGTCACCACCATCAACGGAGATTTCTTCCGGCTAGCAAAACAAAGAAGAAAGGATAAAAGCTTTCGGAATCAGCTGCTTGGGTCTTCATATCAAGGCAATCTGATTAGAAGCATCTTGTCCATATCGAATGGTATCATCTCCCATCAGCTCATGGAAAGGACAGATGGCCAGAATATTCTGCTCTATGCCACCGATGCAGGAAGCATTCATATCATTAATGTCAAGCTGCATACTCTTTTGATGACTTGGAAAGTAGGAGAACCAATTGTTGCATTTGATTGCTATGAGTCGAAAAGTGGAGGGATTTAAATTATAGCGGCCACAAGCGAAAAAAAGATATTCTTGAACAGCAATTTCCTGGAGCATTCTTATCGCTTCGAAATGTAAAAAAATATCAAATGCATTAAACTATGCGATGAGAATACAAGTCTATTGGCAGTGGGTCTGTAGGACTTTTCGCTACACTTCATAAATATTGCCCAGAATCAAAACAATCTGAGGGGGGCTGAAAAATCAATTAAGACCAACGAATAGCCGGACTTAATGAAAAATCTATATGAAATGTCAAGCCATTTGGGGAATAAGAAGTAGAACTATCGCTCGAGCAAAGACAAGAATTCAGAAGGAATGAAAGTGTACGCGCAGAACACAATTCAGAATACAGTAAAGAAGTTGAAACTTACGTCGATTGTGACAGAGATCGTGGTCCTCGAGAAGAAAACCATTATATTTACAACTGAAGACAACAAGCTCTTCATGCTGTCTCTAAAAGACTATTACTACAAATCTGTGAAGGAAGATAACCCTGTTGCTCCTCAACTCATGAAAAATCCATTCATTATACTGTCCTACATAATTAAAAGAAAGAATAAGACAACCAAGATCCCCGTGATTCTTGGCTCGCACTCGAAGGTCATCATTGCGAGTGACATTAATGGTAACTTGCACGTCTGGAAAAACCAAACCCAAATCCTATGCGAAAATCAATCGAAGTACTCATGGCATTCGGGGCTTTGTAGCGAGATTTCGATAAATAAGAATTAGTCTTGTTTGTATAGTTCCGGAAAATATGATGGAATGATCATAGAAAGTGAGCTGATAAACTTCTATACTGCAGAAAAGAGTCTAATCGAGCCCGGTAAGTATCTCTGCTCTTCATTGATCAACTACTAGAGTCTGGAATAGTTTTGTGACAATTAAGCCATTTTAGATGACGAGAACCTGTAAAAGTAAATCGCATTTAGCACTTTTAATAATTAAACTACAAATGAGAGGTATGACCAGCATCTGCTCGTTCGTGGGATTTAAAATTAAATCCTAAGAAAACTATTTAAAGGAACTTACTCCGAATGGAATTCCATAAACCAACATTGTAATACAGCCAAAGCGCCAAATCTCAGCTTGAAGCTGGACCATGTTTTCGGGATATAGACCTATAACAAAAGATCGACAATCCTGGCCATTAAAAACCCTTTGCGATTGATCTACTTTGTTTCGAATGTCATAATCGTATATAATCCTCCTCAGAATAGCCAGAAGATCTATCAAGGCCATCGCTACCGAATAACTTGCATTGCGAAAGTGAACAAAGAACTCATTGCTTCAGGGTAAGCAGCCTACTAGGCGATGATCAATTTATGGAGCTACCAGACTTTATAAACTTTCCGTAGAATCTCGACTGATCATAAATGGGGGATTATCAACATTTGTTCGCTGAATGGTTTGATCCTGAGTTACGGGATTTTCAATAAGAATTTGAGAACTTATACGCTTCAAATGCACGAAGCCTTTACAGGTCGTTAAATTGCAAAAAAGACAACAAGATAGGCTCTCTATGCAATTGCAATTAATCCCCTAAAGAACAATGAGTTTGTAACTGCAAGCTCGCAAGTTCTCATATTTTGGAAGATCGGAAATGTAAATGCCAAATACTTTAAATGCAATATCGAGAAGGTAGCAGTGATCGAGACAGAGATACCTGTTACTTGCTGTTTCTATCGCATTAACGCATTCAGCTCCAATCAATTCGTCAATGGTGATTCATTCAACTCATATGAAGAATAGCTGATCGTAGGGAACTATGATGGTCAGCTAGGGGTCGTATCGAGCAAGTCGAAACTATTGATACTGAAATAGAATGCCCATTTGAAGCAGATCAACTGTATGGATATCATATCGGATGAAAATTAAGAGAAGGAGAATGATTTTGGTAGTTCTTCGGATCCCTCCTCGAGCAAGTATTTGAATAAGAATATCAAGTATATCATCACGATATCGGAAGATGAAACTATCAAAATATGGAATCGCAGGTTTTAGAATTTATACGAAAAGGAAATCCGTCTGATTGACTTCGAGGAGAGTAAAAATTTTGTTGGAGTGTCTTCGAGCTGCCATAACAAAAACTCAGATAAAATGACATAAAAGAATGTGTCGGCTCAATCGATATGTGCTTTCATCCTGTCCAACGAAAAGTAAAAGACTTCTAAGCTAATGAGCAATGGGCTGTTCATTGTGCTCGGAACTCGCAATGGGGACATTCTCGTAATGAAGGACCATGAATAATTTAATAAGCCTGAAGAAGAAGAAGGCAACAAACTGCTCAATCCGCGAGAAAAGAAATAATCAAACAGGAAAGATAAGAGTAGCATGCGGAAGAGTCTGCGCAAAAGCAGACTAAAAGACATCATGGACCCAATCAATCATTAGAACAGGCCAAGTGTTTTGTAAATAAATGTAAAGAACAATCATAACAGCCCATTCCATAAAGTAAATAAACAAGTAGAGATCAATAAAATCAGGAAATAAAAGATCAGTTTCTATCTCCTTCTGAGGAACCATTCATCGCAAAAATCGATTAGCACCAGCCCCGAATATTCCAATTCCCAATCCCAAAACAGGAAGGTGCTATTTACTCACCACCCTCGTTTTTAGCTTATTGTCACAATTTCAGAGGACCAAAACCTGCTGTTTTGGGACACCTAGAGGAATATACTCATCATGAGCCGAGCCTTGAGTTACATGGCTGAGCCCACCGCAATCAAGTTCAGCAAAGATGGCGAGATACTCATTATAGGGCATTCTGATGGATCTCTCCTCCTCCTAGATTCGACAATCTCCGACACCAACCAAGCAAAAGGAGGAGAGAAGTATGTTCTGCCCAGTCTCAGAATCCTAAAGAAAATCAAAGAAGAGAACTCCTGCGCTATCTTAAATCTGGAGGTTTCAGATTCTGGTGATCACCTGGCTGTCAGCTATAACAACCGGATGAAAAAAAACAAAGACGAAATCGCAGAGCCCTCCCATATCTCCCTCTTTGTCAACAAGTTTCGCTAGAAAAACAAAAACACAAATACAAACAACAAGCTCGAGTTCAATGGGTTGTTTGAAAAGTTCACAACCATCCCATGTCAATAAGTATAATCTCACTATGTGACTTCGCAATCCAAAAGATACGGGATGGCAGCCTATATGATGTGTTTCACATAATGCGAGGGCAAGACTTATCTGCTCTTTCACGAGCAACTCGTCGACGCGAATAATAGCAGAATTAACTGCACCAAAAAGGGAGCATACACACTCTGGGATGTCAATGCCTCGACAGTTATCGCTAATATTGACCCTTCATTTGTTTTCAATTGGAAAAAAATATGTATCCCTAACTCAATCTATGCTCGATACCAGCTCTACGGCAACATTACGAACAGAGATAATTGCAGCATTGGGAACCAATAGCTAGGAATTTCAGATCGAGGAAACTAAGATCTGCAGGCGAACACCTTGAACTTGAATGCCAATCTCCTCATTCCTTATATGTCAGCAATGCTCAATCTGCCTAACCATCTAATTCTCGGCTCAACTAATGGTGATATTCACCTCGTTCAAACTTCCTGCTTGCAATATGAAGCAATGATCGAACATTGTCCATCGAAAAGCGAGATGTTTCTGGGCAAGACCTTCCCTGCCCATTGCTCCGAAATAAACCAAATAGAACTGAACCCCTCAAAGAGTCTCATATACACAAGCAGTGTCAATGGCAAGTCGGTTTATAAATGGCATCTAGAAGGCAGCATCGGGATTGAGTATGCCTCGCTGCAGAATAAGAATTATCGGATTCCCCCTGCTTCTAAGACCAAAAACTAAAATGATAAGGCAATGCATGAATATATTATCAAGGACAATTCAGATATCTTTAATGAAGTCCCTTCATCTGAAGATATCGAGAAGTTATGTAAGCTTTACGAAACAAAGTATAATCTCAGGATGATGAAATTTCTATGGAACACTTTTGTTAAGCAGAAAGAAGACTATAAGCAGTATGTCCGCCTCATTAATGTCATTGGCCGAAAGTCTCACGATGCCCGTGCCAATTTAGTCTATGATGCTCGAAGGAGTTTAGTCTACAGTTCAGGGCACGCCATTGTCAACGTAAAGCTAAGCTAAAACTTTCAGCGATTCCCTCAATAGTTTAACTTTTTAAATGTTAGCAACGGGCAGTAAAAGTAATAAGATATCAATCTTATTCAAATCAACCGAAAACGAAATCTACTTTACTCATGCCATAAAGGAATGCGAGCAGCAATATGCGTTTGGGAAATATTCTCCAAAATCAAACTACGGACTATATAAATCTACAATCTAATTCAAATACTTTTGCTAAGAGTCTGTGATTACGATAGAAACGGTATAGTATACGGTATCAACGAGAGTAAAGAGCCGATACTTCTGATGATTTAGCTTTAATCAGAGTCTGTCTTAGGAGTCGTTAATTTCATTAACCAGCCCCTTTGGGAAATCAAGGATCTTGCATTTTATCCGGGGAAGAGTTCCAAATTTGTGACATGTGGCCTTCAATAAACTCTGAGCTGGCAATGCCTGTGTGGAAAACAATTGGTATATGAGACACTTCCTTCGCCCCTGCAAGATGGCAAGCATCAGACTATCAGCGTCTGCATTGCATTTACGAAAAAGAATAATTACTTGGTGACAGGATGTGAAGATGGGTCTCTGTTGATTTGGGGAAACAACAAAAGCATAAAAAAGTAGCATAACAACATGATTATAATCATAAAGGCCACCGAGCCGAACTTACTCTTGGCAGGGACGAAAGATGGCTATATACTGCTCTGGGTTGAGAACAATAGAAACTTGGTCTTCTCCATCAAAATATCAATCGACCAGACTCACATTCTGAAGAAAGTCTCCCCAAACACCAACAAAAACATCTCCAATGAAAATATTTAAGGCAAATCCAGTGAAACTTTTCTGCGCAAGGGCAACACCAAGGACGAAATTTAAGTTGAAAAGTTGTGCATACAGAGCCTCGACATCTGCAAAATCGGCGAAAAGGCCTAATAAAAGAAAAAAGTAACTGAAAATCTCAGAGTCAGTGAGGATAATCGTCGCAAGGCCAATACTCTCACTCCTTCCGAAATCGAGGAGGAAGAGGATGACATCGAAATGAACAGAAATAAGAAAATTAGATGGAAGATGCTGATTGGATTGGTGAATGGAGACATCTTGGAAACCGACTTCAAGAGGCAGTATGAAAATATTATTTAGTTCTAAAATACCCCACATTTGCTGTTGAGCTTCTACGATAAATAAATCCCCAAATCATTCTTCTTCTCTAAGGATGATTCATAGATTTATGAAATTACAAACAAGGGATACCTTTACTGCAGGAAAATAAATGACTTATCACTACTATTCTAACACAACTTCAATGCCAACACCATCGACATGCTGTACTCCTCCAAGAACTAAATATTCTTAGTGATCTTTGAATCGTAAATCAAAATCTTGGAATTAGTTGTCGATGAGGAAAGTGAATACCAATAGACAAGCATTAAATGCCACTCGAGTTTGCGAATAAAATACATCACGCATGCGGTTTTGAGTTCCAATGAGAAGATTCTGGGGGTTTGTCAGAAGAAGAACTCCGATGATAGCATGATAATCATTATATACGATGTGAGCAATAAGAAATAACCCAAATAGCTCTTACACTTCGATACGGACAATAACGAGCCAGTAGATTTCATCGACTTTAGCAAAAACAATAAGATTGTGATGGTGAGGACTGAAAGCGGGAAGTTATTAATTAAGGATATGTTTAAGCCCGAAAGCAAGGTGGATGAGAAGCTCATTAGATATATTTAATGGTCGGAAGCTGCCCAGAAATACTTCGACCTGAATCGAAGGCTCCTCAAGAAAATACAGAATGACTCACAATAAAATTAAACAGATGAGGAGTTCTTTAATGATGATTAAAAATATTCGTCGATCATGAAGATCTAGGAAATAGCCGACAATATATTCTTAGTTGTCGATGTCTATGGAAGTATCTAAATCTACTCGAAGTCTGCTGAGATAATTGGGCGCTCTAAACTCAGAATATCCAACTGTTCGATGGCACGGCTTAGCCATAGCAAAAGGCTGTTAGCTGTAGGTTCTGAACTCGATCGCAATATCAGCATATTCGACATATCCCTCTGCTATAAATAAATAAATAGAAAAATATGATTGTGTATTCAAAGTGCGAATGGTTTATGATGTCATATATCCTCTGTCTTACACATTCACAGAAAGTGATGCATATTCCGTATAATATATATTTAGCAATGATGTCTCGATCATCTCTTAACCTTTTACCAATACTCCTCACCCTACTCGATTTCTGGATCTGGGTTGTCTAAGGTTATAGTTTTTTATGGAGGCTGTTCCGGCTGCTTTCGGTTTTGCATTTAATTAAGGAGATATTCTTTACTCATGCTGGTTGGCTTTTATTTATCTTTCCAAAACTATCCCCCGTAGTGCTGCCTCATGAGCAACTATTTATGTTTTTTTAGGGTTTGAGGGTCCACATTCCCCTCAAACCAATTCGAAAACTATATTTATTCTCTCGCTCCCTTCGCTCTCTTTTCATACTCCCGGATCTGGCCCTCCTCAAAACCTTCCAGCTCTATTGTCTATTCTGAATTGATCTTGGCACCGTTACTATCCAGACTTGCGCCCGATTCTGAATGTTGTTTTGCATTTGGTTCTGATTCATTAGTTAAAGTCTATGCAATAAGAGTGTAATCCAACTGTGGATTCGACAGTTTGATGAAATTGAGATTAAACTGCAAGGCTTTGAGGAATCCTTTCAGATTCTACTAATCATGCATATTCTAGCGATACTTGGATAGCACTTAGTTAATTCGGGAAGTGATGACAACGCCGCGATCCGAAGGAATTTGTTTAAGGGCCTTGTTGATTGTTTGCATGGTGAGCTTGATTTACTGTTTGATATTGGCAGTTTGAATCGAGAATTTCAGGATGCTTCTGCTGACGAACATCTGTGTATGTATGGATATTTTGGAATTATATATTAATAGTGAACTTAAGTATGAACTTAAGTATGAGGTAATATAATTATTAACAGACTAACATCAAGGATTTCAAATGATAAATATTTAAAATTAAGCTTATCAATATATTTATAAGATCATGCGATTTGAATATGTTTGTTCAGTTGAATTGTCAAGGCTTACCGCCCATATATTTCAAGCTCATTTACACCTGAAACCAACTTCCCATTATCTCCGTAAGTAGCCAGCAATTCGTTTTCATAGAACTATGCCTATTGAAAGAGTTTCTGTATTTTTCGTTAAAACAACGACTTTTGGGCATCGACTTTTCTCGATTCAATATTATGCTTGATATCCTTGACAATTTATTTGGCACTCTCTGGATTTCTTTGAATAGCCTATCTCGAAGAAGCTCGCGGAATAGTGTTCGAACTTCTGAATGTTGGAATCTATGTTGGATTAATATTTTCCTCACGCATAAGGTACACATTCCGAGTCAAAGATGATTGTTGGCTTACTCTCGATTACCCTGTGAGCTTATTTTATTCAGGCTCAGAAATAACGGTTCGGGAACTGAAGATTGGCGGTCGACTCTGCTTATCAATACCTCGATTGATTTATAATTTTTTAGAGTAATCTGTAGGGTTTCTTTGAGAATCCGTGTTGATATCCTTTGTAGGGATAGCTTTTTTGGATCGAGATGAAGCCAAAGAAAGCATAGGCACTGAAAAATCTTCGTATGAGTTTCTATTCATCACTGTTAAACTTAAAATTATTATATACTTTCATACATTTACTTCATTCATCATACATGCTTGAAATCATAAAACAAATCCATCGGCTCATAATATATATTATCTGACAATTAGACTACAAATCGCATAAATAAAAGACTGCATTTTCTAAACAATACTTTTAACTATTTTGCAAATACAATATATTTATTGAAGCAGATATCCTTAATTAATGAATAAGCCAGATATCAATAAATTGATTTTCAGGCAGCTTTATTTTGATATTTTAATGTTTAGGAATCTATCATAGCTGCACTCTCTCCATGAAGAACTTGATTTTTTCAATTATCAATAATGCCTCTTCATCATTGTTCTCAAGGTCGACTTAGTCTTTGTCTGATGTGACAAGCCCCATTGCCAGCCACTGTATGGCTTCAAGGAACTCATAATAGAAGACTCCATCATCTGTCAGACTCAACTCTTCAAACAAGTCAGCGACAATGGCATCAGTATTCTTGTTGGTAAGGCCAGAGAGTTCAAGCATTGATTTAAACTATTATTTCATGATAACAAAGTTGTCTGCAGAGTTTTGAGTGCTTCTGATGGCCTGATTGACATAGGTTTCTTTGAGTTTATCACTGTTGTTTCGGAAAAAAGAAATAATCTTCGAGTTTTCTCTGAGGTTCTTCTTGAACACACTGAACTCCTCCTATTCTCCATCGACTTCGATGATCTTATCAATAACTTTGGCTACCGAAACATCAAAGGTTTCTCCTTTGACCATGAATGTCGATGTTTGGATGAACTGGATGGCTCGCAGGAGGATTGTGACAAACTGTGGAAACTTTACTGATTTTTCTTAGATATCCACGGTGTCTTTGATGTTTTTGAACTTTAAATCAGAGTTGTAAAACTCCATGAAGTTCTGGAGTCCCTCGTTATCGGCAAATATTGTATAAAACCTCAAAAAATGCATAACATGCTGGTAAGTCACTCCTAACTCTTCCTTTTTCTCCTTATTCTGATTTTATACGATGAAGTAATAGAAGAAGATTTCATAAATACTGTTGATAGACTTCTACAGTATTATTTTAAGTCGCTCGCGAGTCGATTTATCGTAGCTATTAATCATTAATTAGTCTCCGAAAGTATTCTATATTATACTCCATAACTGATCGAAAGTATAGCAACACAAAGAAGAATTTGTGTTTCTTTTTTTGGCTTACAGTTACTTTTACTGTAATGATTTTGTAATATTATCAGCGATCTTCATTTCTTCACTGACTTTTACGTTTAATTATTCGGTCGATATGAATTTGGGAGTTACGCTGAAGTTTATTTTGAAATCCTGTTTTATTTTGGCATCTTTCACTTTTTATTCGCGATAGGATGACGGATCCTTAGGATCTTTCCAGTAATAAAAAAGCTCAGGGACCACTTTGCCGAATGGAATTTTCAATTTGGTTGTAAATGTGCATGCTTTAGGTCCAATTCTGTATTAAAATAGCATTTACGGCTTTTAGGTCAGTTCAATTAGTATCGGCGATTGATACTTTTTGTCAACAAAAATATGCTTAACTTCGGGATTCATAGTGTAATCGAATGAAACTTTGAAATAGTAGTCCTTGCATCCCTCTTTATTGGGCTAAAGATTGGTTTCCAGCATGTAAACAATATTCATGTAAAATCTTTAAATTCCAAACGCATCTTTCTGCCATCCTAAGATTTCAAAATAAGTTACGTTTCTCATCCTCTGTCAAATTGTAGTTGGGCTTCCGAATTTTGACAGTCACTGTGAGGGAGTCAGCAGAAATTCCATTTTCCTCCAAAAAAACATTGATTTTGTCTTTAGGTAAAGGCTCAAAGACCATTCCCTCCTTTGATATAACTTCGAGATGAGTCGGCAGATAGTTTCCTTGAGGATATGAAATCTTGGAGAATTTCCTCGCGACATAGTGGCTCAACCAAGCCCAGTCATTGAATCCACTGCCAATACTAACTCGAAACGAATGGTTTTATATCCTGGTATTTAAATACATTTTCTATTATGCCTTTCGAATTTTAAATTACTGTAAATAATACAATGCGCAATGTTGATATATTTATTAATCAAATGAATTAATAGAGCATAGATCTCACCCCTGAGGTCTTCAAATCCTTCAAGGCCGCTAAGATATTTAAAGAGCATAGCAAGGATATCGTTGGGCTCGATTTTTCAAATGATGGATCACTGATGTATTCTGCAGATTCGACAACTCTCAATGTTTTTGAAACTCAGCAGGGCAATATTTTCAGGAAGTTACATATGAAGGTTCATGAAATAGAGCAGCTCACTCACACTCATCACAATTAGGCAATCTTAGTCGCCTCGAAAAAGGGTCATATGATATTCTACTGGTCGATCCATGAAAACAAGATTATCAGGCAGTTCACAGGCCATAAAGATACGTACCAATTTCTTCATCGATTAGAATTACCAGTCTAATCATGTGCCCAAGAGATGACACCTTCATTTCAACCAGCCAAGACAATACCCTCAGATTATGGAACCTCAACTCGGAATCACAAGTCTGCACTTATGTGCTAAATGTGGAAGAGTACAATGTGTCGGCATACCCAGTTGCGAACTTTGATCCTTCAGGCCTGGTCTTTGCTGCAGCTTGGACTGAGCAACCCAAAGATAAGGCTTATGCCCGTATTTGCTTGTTCGGGAAGGATGCTTGTGAAAGTGGCCCGTTTGCCGATTGGAAATTCGATGATTACAATGACATAAAGATATTGAAATTCAGTCCTTGCGGGAAGTTGATTTTGTTGGGAACGGCCGACAATGTTATAATCCTCTTAGACTCCTTCAAGGGCGTGGAGCAGCGCCGATTCACAAATTTTGTGAACTAATCGTCAATCATTGAGTGTTCCTTTTCCCCGGACACCAAGTACATATTTTCGGGCAGTTAAAACGGAGTGATCCATGTGTGGGACCTCGAGGGAAAATAAGTTGCACAGTTGAAGAAACACGTAGAAAAGGTACTCTTCGCTAAATTTTCACCACATCACTGCTTGCTCGCATCGGGTGGAAGAAATGTAATCTGGTGGGAACCCAGTAAAGTAGCGAACGAATGAGCGCGTGGAGTTCATGGCATGAGAATGATTATTCGAATGATAAAATTTAGTTCAACTTGCCTATATATTGTTTTTAAAGCAAGAACATTTAAAATATAAATTGCATATAAAATCAAAGTAAAATGAAGAAAATGAAGAGCATCCATCCCATACAATAACCTGCTTTCATCTCGAAATTATGGTCGTCATCATCGTTGGATTCGCTATTGTATTTTGATTATACGGCAGCTACTATTTGATGTTAATAGTCTTTAATTGCTGAATTCTAAGTGTTTTTGAGTTAGTTGCTCATGAATCTCGAGTGGCTTTCCGAATTCGCTGCAGAACATCGCAAGAGTGAAACTACAAAGATCAAAACGAGTATATTTTTGATGGCACTCATTAGTTTATGGTTTACCCTTAACTTCAAGTTTTGTAAACTATAATTTTATCAGATATCTGCCAAACAACTCCAGATAAATATAATACTATGCAACCATGATAATATGGTCGAATGTATAAGATAATTAATTAGTGCATCGTTTAAATTAATAATATCATTTAATAGGTATCGAATTGGTAGGGTAAACAAACAAATAAAGATGGAAAAATAGTTTGAAAAGTTTTACAACTAGTATAAGTAGGGTATGGTGAATCCCAGACTGGCATTTTAGAGTCGTGTCCGGAACCAGCAATTCTAGAGAGAGATGTTTGAAGGTAGATCTTCATTGGTTGTCGATTGGCAAAAGATGGCATATGCGGCTCTTGGGGTTGCTCTAGTTGCCAAAGGGGTATATTTTTGTATGAAATGATTCTGTTTAAAATTTTGTATCTAAGCAATCTAAGCTATTTCCATCACTATCAGTCACTACCACCAGAAATTCATCTCTAAGTTCATTAGCCTCAGATAATTCAGGTACTTACTATGCGAACTCTTTGCAATTCCTCACGCAGAACTCTTGAACTATTTGCGGAGAAAATCGATGTGATGAGAGAAACAAAAATATAAGTAACAGCTATGAATTACGACTCATATTCAATAAACAAATTCATATTGATTCCATACAGCACATCATTGTCATTGCAACAATTCAAACAATTAGGCTTATTATTTTATAGTCATCTCTTCAATGCCCACTTCAATGTCCATTTCAATGTCCATTCCCATTTCCTTTAAGATGGGCTTTGGTTCATATTATTTCGGCATTAATAGATGCTTGTGCACAATGCTATCTTTCTTCGAGCATTTTTAACAGAGGATTAGAAAATTCTTCCAGTTCATTGCGCATTTCTTGACGTAGCTGCATTCGTAATGGAAGCCTTTCTTGCAAAACTTGCATTTGAGCCCGGCCCCAAATTGCTTGCAATAAATGCATTTGACCTTATCGGCTTCTTTAAACACCTTTGAAATTTGTGTCGCTTCTTCTTGGCCCTCGAATTTCTCCATCAAATCATCCTCATCCTCGCTCAGGAAGACTTCATAGCACCAAAGAGCGCAGTTAAGATGCGTATACTTGTTTTTTGAAAAAGGCCCATAAATTCCTCCACAGATTAGGTTCGCCTCTGTATCCTTATTGTTCTTTTTGCAGAACGAACAGCGAACAGTTCCCTCCCCCCGGTACTTGAGGTCATCTCTTGGAATATTATCGTTGACAGAGTAATTGACAACTGAACCATTTTAATCAAACTAAAGTTCTAATTAATCACGAGGGTTAAATTACTTCTTGGCGCGCAGTTCTGCTTTGGTCTGGGCAATCAAGTAGATCTTCCTCTTTTCCTCTATGACAAAGTTAGAGACAAAATTGTAGTCATTTTAGTTATGGATTGGAATGAGAATGTCTGGAGGCTGATTGATATAAACATTTGCAAAACTCAACGAGATGTCCTTTCCTTGTGAAGGCTCATATCCGAATCTGTTCAGTATGTGCTTCTTTACTTTTTTTATTTTGTCGACATCCTCGATATCGATATCAAACTACTACACCTTCTCTTCGAGCTCGACTCGCACTGTAATAAATTCCGCCATATTTTAGATAAATACGTGAATTTAATATTAATTAATCAGTCCTTTATTCATCCGAACAAACGAATTAACAATCACTCATCTTATTCTTTTAATTTTATTCGTTTAGATTTGTATGTGATCATAATTTTAGAATGATAATATTTCTGGCAGAATTCTTTGCTTTGTTAATGCTTACTTACTAAAATTGCTTATTTTATTGTTCATTAAATAATAATCTTTGTCGCTTAGTTTTAAGACTGAGACAAGTGTTATATATAATATGATATGCAACAAGTAGCAAATAGAACATTGTAATTAATCATATAATAATCGAAGATGCACGAGAATATCGAAACAAGCAGCAGCCTCACAGACTTCGAATCCTTATTATAGAACAAATACCTAACTGTGAGCATAAACACTGATCTGCTACACTCAAACTTTGCCAAAATTGCAATGGTTCTGGACAGTCATGATAAGAAAACCAGCAAAATGCATGCCGATTTCACCAGGATCTTCCAGTCCATTGAGGAGAAAATGAGGATTGAGAGCGAGCGGACTAGCATGATGTTCACCAAAATGAACAAGCAGATTAATGAGAACTCCAACATCATGAAACTGTATGTCTCTGATATTGATCAGACCCTCCAAAAGGATAATGTCAAGATAACAAAGGTCTAACGAGATATAGATTTAGTAAAGAGTTTGGTTCATCGAGTTGACGATTGTTTAAGAGAGGATTATACCAATGCGATTGCTCAGCTTAGGGCATAAATAATTGGGCATATTCAGAGTGAACTAGAAATTTAGTAGCCTAAACAGTCAGGCAAACAAGAGAGTAAACAATAAAGTAAACAGTAGAACAAACAAGATAACAAATAGGAGCCCAAACAGTAAAATAAGCAGTAGAGCAAACAGTAGGAATCTAAAAGAAAATCGATCCTAAAATTGAAAGACTTTGCAACAACATAAAAGCATTTTTCAGACAGAATCCAGAAACTCGAGAAAACAATTCCCGAATTAATAAAGAAAATCCTCCATGAGGAGCAATAAAAAAGCAATAAAATCAGCAAGGAATAGTTTATAAACAAGGGCCTCTTGAAATAGCGGATGTTGAGGTAATAAAATAAAAAAAATAATCATCAGTCAAGCGAATCCATAAACAAACTACTCTATGGGAACTCCTCATTCAAAAATAAAGAAAACAATAAAGAGGAAGAGAGAGAAAATAAAACAGAACACTCCAAGAGACGGTAACACAATGGCCGTTCTGGAAATGGGAATGGGAATGAAAATGGGTATGTTCTCAGCCAATTCAAAAATGAGGAGATCTAGGATTGTTCATATCATGAAATACAGTTCAGGATCTCAAAGCTCGAGAGCATTATCAAATAAGAGACCATAAATGAGATCAAAAACAAGTCAGTGATAAATGAGGAAAAATGTGGGATATTAGGTCGGAAATTGGATAAAATAAGCCATGAGATTAGTTAGGTGAAAGCGAATGGGCGCAGGTTATAAGCTCAGAAAAATGATGAAAAGGCTGTTGACTAATTGAAGAACTATTTCAAATGGGTTGTGCATGGCCTTGAGGAAAAGATTGCATCAAAGTGCGATCGTTCGGACCTCTAAAGCGAGAAGAAGAAACTATATGAAAAAATGTCAATTCTCCATGAGAATCTGCTTTAGAAAGCAGAAAAGGGATAAATTCAGAAAGCCTTGGTCTTTTTGTAAAACAAAATAAAGTAAATCATTATTTTGATCGCATCCTAGCAAAGTTAGGAAAGGGATGGAGCAGTGGTCAAAACTGCGATCAAGTGTATGGTCTGCGATAAAGACTTGTAAAGCAAGAAGCTGGCATTAAAGGACAAAAACTAAGCAGATCGACAAACCAGCTATTCCAAATCTCTAACCCATCGAACAAGACAGAAATATAAGCAAAGCATTAAACAAAATGTGACCATGGGCAATTAGCAGATTTAGTTTATTTGATTGAATTAAAGAAATTATCGCAACTTAGCAATCGACGTAATTAATCATATATAAATCAGCTGTGATAAATTTTGACCCAGATTTAGTTTGCGAGGCTTATCGATGTTCAAGCTCCCTTCAAAGCAATCCATACAGTTTCAATAATGATCGAGTTAAAATGAATAAGGCATTTAAATTTAAGTCGTTCAATAGTTTGATACATTGGATAATTCACTTACTTATCATAGAAATTGCACGTTGATCGCCTACTGCCTATAAAATTGATATGTCAAACCAAATAACCCGTAATAAATAATAATTCTATATATATGCGTATATCTTAACGAACCTATTTAAAATTCGATCCAAGAAGTCAAGCCCACTTTTGTTTACAATTGTAATCATGACTTCGCAATACAAACAAAAGATAAATTACGAATACAATGAAATTTATATTACATCGGCTATAAATAAATCAGCTCAGCGCCTCTGCTTTATTTTATTTGGTTGTCTGCTGGCTATCTTCTAGATTTGCGAATTTCTTTTCCTTTGTTTGTATTTTAGGCTGGGCAGTTTAAGTGAACTTCTTCAGTTTCCAGTATTCGGTGGATGTGCCTTGGCGCACGTACTCAAACATCGCAATTTTGCGTCTTGTTGCATCTTTGACCAGATTGTGATTTTTAGTCTAAATAATTAAGGGTTGTACAATATAGCAAGACAATTTCCGAGAGGGTCTGCTTTAATTATAGCTTTTGTTGCTGTACATCGTGTGTCTCATTATCTGATCAGTTTCCCCGTAATCGTTGGCCATCAATAGCTTTATAGGATCTTCTAGCTACCCCGCTTTCCCATATGTGAACCCCTATTATGGTAGATAGATCTTGAGATCCTTTCCTCCTTCTTTCACCTTTTTAAACTGCATTTATGTCTTACGGAAATCATAGTTTTGTGTGGCAGTATGAAGCTGGTGCTTTATTGCCTTTTTGTTTGTTGTGATCATATCTTTGGTTTTGCCGATGTTCGGATTCACGGAGCCCAGATGTTCATTCCATTTGTAAATGAGCTGATTGGCCTTTTAGGGATCTGCTGGAGTCAATCTACCATAAACGAACTCTTCACTAGGAATTTAATAGTTGGTTGGCTTAGTCTTACCCAAAGAGGATTGTATTAACAATCGATTGCCCGTTCGATCCCATGGTAAGTGCCCTGGTTGATGCCTTGCTGACATTTTATTTTGATAAATTTATTAATCTATGAATAGCAAATAATGTCTAAAATAGTTTCATATATACAATCTGCATGACTGCCGTGTTTGATGCTATGAAGAAATGATTTCTCGTTCGAGGAGTGAAAAAAATTAGGCAATTTTTTCTTTACTTGGTATTGCCATTAGTAGAGATATTGGAGATAAGCTCATGAAATCTTATACTTATTTGTTTTAGCCCTTAAATTTCTCTGCATTTTTATCGGAAATCATCAATGTATGGTCATTGTGATCACAGGAGTTTTTCAGTTGACGGCTGCTGTTTTATTTAGCCAAATGAAGAGCCTATACTGCAAATTGTTGCCCTATCTTTTAATTGAGTTGAATGGTCTTCTGTTTCGATTGCCATTTATCTTTTGGTTTTACATTGCGGAGCCCAATACAATGCTCGGAAATTCTGGATTGTTTCTTTATTTCGTTAGTCTTAACTTTAATCCTGCTTGTTTCATTGAGTTTTAGATTCTCTCTGATAAAACTGCTTGGACAATGTCTTATACTTGACCCTAGCTATTCATTGCAATTTAATTAAGATATTAAAGTATGAACTTATTTTTTTAATTATGACAAATTCTTCATTCTTTTTGCCCTTTCTTCTTTCATGAATTTATAACGACTCTTTTTTATAGCCAGAATTGATTCTTTCTTAGAATCAATTTAATTAATGGGCTTTTTCCGCACATTCTTATCACATTGATTAATTTCATTGTTAGTTAACATTTTTTTATTGTATGTACGATAGCTTTGCAAACTATGATTACAAATTGGTATTCTTTGATTCATACAACTATTCTCAGTCTTTAATTTAGCATTCAGTTCTTTGATTTAGAATGATGGAGGTATTTCCACATTGAATGTATTTTAATTTTATTTAGAAATAAGCGAACTTTTTAATTTGATATTACGACTTTTTATTAAGGTTTTCGATTAGTTTTATCTGATTTATAAGCATTTCGATTTGCTAAGATTGCTTTCAAATTGGAATTGTGAAGCTATCTTTCTGTGGGTTTTGCTTTAACATTATTGATGCTGATTGTCGATCATTAAGGATTTCTTGGAATGTTGTCTTGAACTTTGAAGACTGTGCATCTTTGTATTAATAATAGATTTGAACCTATTATGCACAATTTTCAGTTCATAGTTTTTATGTTTTTCCTTCAGTTCTGTCAATATTTCAAGTTACTTTCTCTGCAACTAAAAATGCAGATTCTTTTATTTTTTCATAATCTCTTTCAATCCCATAATTTCCTCCTCAAACTATTTCTTCCGACTCTTTGCAACATTGAGCTGAACACTTAAGAAGTTCACCTTATCATTTGTTTCAGATAGCACCATTTTGATAAACCGTATATTCGCTTAAGATTATGCAATTATCTGATGATTATTGATTAAACTTCCGAAATTATTGGATCTTTCACTTAGTTATTTTTAAGTTCTTTATAAATTTTAGAGCTTAGATAAATAGAATCGGTATTTCTTTTTGAGAATGACGATTTGTTAGTTGTTTGCAGTTTGGAGTGTAGTATTGAATTATTCAATGCTGTTTTTGAATTTGTTCATGAATTACTGGAGTGTGAGCAATGATTAATGATGCATAGGCCATTATGATTATGGTTATGATTGATTCACTTACAGGATGGACTTTGTAGATTGTCTTTATTCGGCAGATATATTTTAGTTTAGGAATTTTCCTTATTCTTTCATCACTCCTTCCGTAAGCTCTTCTGTTACTTCTTACATATCCGATTCTATATCGGATTCCATATCCTATTCCATAACTTATTCTTGATATCAATTATAGATTTATTCTATATATTTAAACTTGGTTGGTATTATCCGACACCTTGATACAATCATAATAAAATTTGAATGAGCAAATGCCATCCAAATCAGTCGACTTCAACACAATAGGCTCGATGATATTTATAGCTTTGGTCGTAACAGACTTATGAGCAATATTTCACAATTTCACAACTGTCACACTTAATATCTTTCATTTGCTTTCCCATCTATTTTTTGCAGCATGAACAGATACTCATTTGTAAATATCTTTCAGGGATGTCGTATAAGTCTATATTATCATCAACAGTAATTACACATATAGTCAATTAACAAATCCTCACTGTTCCAACTGCCTCCAACATATGTGATTCCAATGCCCAGATTATCCCAAATTGCTTATACACAGTACTTAGATTTAGTCACCGGTTATCCCAATAAGAATATAGTGTCTTTAATAGTGAAAGGAGCAGACAAGGCATAGACTAACGAATGCTGGTATTTGCAATTATTTTTATTGTTAAAATAGAGGAATATAGTTTAGATGCTGTACTTGCAATATGGAGTTTGTGATTAGTGGTTGTGAATGCATTGAATGGAAGGTACTCTGAGAGGGTCGACTGTGTATTATATTTAGACTCCTTATTACTTGAATTTCAAATGTAAGCTATCGCTGATTTGTTTGAGTGTAGAAGAGGGATACTAGCTGAGGATGAGAGGGATGAAGGTGCAAGGAGATGAGAATGTTTGATATGAGTATCTGTCAAACAGTTGGATTTTATGCATTTTATAATAGTATTATGTATGTATGCAAATTATTATATGAAATTATGTTGGACGAATTGTTCAGATTTGAAGTATTCGCAGCTCCGAAGATCATCACATTTCTAAATGATGTTTGATAATAGTAAGCCATAATAAGCAGTTAATAGATTTCTCTCTTTCAGAACCAATGCAAATTCATTAAAACATAATCGCATAAACAGTGCATTTAAAGAAATATAATCGAACAACTTCAATCACTCAGTTTTTTCCAGTATGTTCAAAATCGCATCAAGTTTATCTCCCAGCTCATCGAAATTCCTCTCAGGTATCATTTTGTTGTTGATAGCATAGGTAATTCGCTAAACTTGCTGTAGAAGTTCTCTCTTTTGGTTTTTATCCACATAAACTTCCATGAACTTTGTGCTCGATGTCGTAGTTTGTGTGGAGAGCAGTTACTTTTTGATTGATTCCTTAAATCCTCCCGTGAGAGATAACCTCCTTGTAGTCAATGATGATGGCTCCTTCTTGTCCACTTTGAGCAATGTGGACTGGGAGAGTATTTGCTGGTTTTTAGTGTTTAAGTTCTTGCTGTTCATGTTAGAAATTTCCAAAGATTTATTCATCTTGAACGATGACTCACTATTGACTTTGCTGATCGGATTTATAAATTTACTTGTTGGTTTAGAATTCAGAATTTTATTCAGTTTGCTTTCAGTATCTTTGCCAATTTGCTTAAGGGTGACGAAGCTCACATCCTACTCGTCAACCTCGACAATGATGTTACCAGGCTGAGAAAACTTCTGTTATATTGCTTTCTTAGGTTTCGTGCCTAATGTTTACAATGTCTTGGTCATCACATCGATTTATTCCAAGCCGATGCCTTACTTCGACTGCTGGTCTTTTCCCAGATTCTTTTTACGGAATTCGCTATAGGTAGAGGAAGAAGCTACTTTCTTCATTTTTGATTTATACGAAACTATTATTCACTAACATTAATGTCAATTGCAGATGGAAACTCAGGGATTGAAATTATATTCAGGATTCACATTATATTCAGGCTTGCGTTAAAGTACAAATATAAGGAAAAACATTGAAATCAAAGAGTATACTCACAGAACTCAGATATTGTACAATCTGAATTATTTATTTCCAGGAAGCTCGGCAGTTACTGGCTTCGAAATATTCAAGGCTTTATTTTTTATGAGACTTTTGGAGTTTTGTAAATGCAGTTCAGCTTTTTCCCGAAATTCTTTCAAATTGAATTTTTTATTGATAGTTTTTGTTGTTTGGGTTTGACTCGTCACTGCAGTCTATGGCAGTTGATTTTAGTTATTTGCTTTCAGGGAAGAGTTTGTTTGTATCAGTTTCTTCAGCATTTCTGGGTTGAATGTCTATAGAAATTCATCGTGGTATCCTTGTTCGCTTATATTTTATTTATGAATCTTTTTTATTGCACTGGTATCATTATTGAATTTATATTGACTCTTTTTATTTTCGACATTTATCTATGTTTGTTTATATTACTATTGTTATTACTATTGTTATTATGATCGTTATTATGATCGTTATTACTATCGTTATGGCTATTCGGATAGATCTCCATATTCTTCATCTCCTTCATATCTTTATTCCTCTTCTGATTCGCATTCATGTTAATACCTTTATTCATATTTATGCTCCTATTCTTCGAACATCGCAAAATGTATGTGATTATTTCCCTTCGCATGAACTTTAAACAAACTAAGTTCTTCCAATTATTTAATTTTATTGATCAGCTTATCATTTTTACTTTTCAAAACACCTATCGTAAGATCGCCAGCTTCTGCTTAACTCTTTAATAGTTTATATTTATTTTTGAATTTCGTCAACTTGCGATAAATCTTATGATAGTTTGCTTAAATCGATTGCATTGATTGCATTGGTCGTAATTACCCACTACTTAAACTATAGCTTAAACTCCCATTTCGATTTTGTTATGAATTATAAGCACTGTTCTACAATGGAGCAATATCGGCATGAGAAAATTGCACGCATCTGCTGTACTATGATAAGTTCGAATGTCCTGGTTGCTGTAACTAAAATGAGACTTGTTACGATTCGATGGAAATAGATTACATGAGCCTGGAGAGATTGTCATAAGAATTTAATAAAGATTTAATTGATGTTTCCGTTCGCATTTGTTATAAATTTTACTATGATGAACAATAATTATCATATTTACACCCATTACAGAATATTCTGGTACTTATTGATTAATTTAAAGGAGTATATATTTTAGTTTATTGGCATTGTTTCTTCTGTTGAACTTTTTGGAAATGGTTTGTCATTGATTGCCCGAACATAATAAGCTTTTATGGTTTGTTTGTAAGTGCCCATATTCTGTTTGTTAGAGAGCATGCTAAAATGCTCAAGTACTCAAGTGCTAAAATGCTAAAGAAAGAGAATTGAAATGTCCTGTAACAAACACATTAAAACAAAGTGCTGATTTTAATTGCTAGTTAAATAAATAAACTTTATTTCTTAAATCAGGGCTATATGATAGAGACACTGTATTAACTATTAGATTACTAATAAATTTACAAATTATAGCAGCGCCCATGGCGACAAGTTCAAGGCTGTGGGGAGGATAAGACCGAATTTCCACAAACTCTTGAATATTTAAATCTGTTCCTTACTGGAGATTTCATGGATCTGTTGGAAATTTGTTTGTTTTGCCTAATCTTACAAAAAGATTGATGAAAATGACTAATAATGGTTTTTGGTCTGCATTTCAGTCCGAGGATTACACTGATGGCCTTTACTTTCGCCGTTTATTTCATCCATAATTCGCTGATTCTATTTCTGATTCCTCGATTTGCACAATAAGCAGCTACCAACATCTACAAACATCAACAACTACCAACATTAACATCAAAGGCCATCAGCCTTGAAGCCATAACAGCATTATCTGAAATAGTTCTAAAACTGCAGATAAGGAGCCAATACTCAAATTATACTCATAGCTTCGACTTTATTAAATAATAGTACAACGAATGTTTTGTTGAGAATTCTTCAAAATCAAATGATACCTCCTTAATTATCCAAATGAATGTGCTTTCATTTTCATGCCATTGCTAATAAATTGGAATGCCTTTTTTATCGATGGGCCATTTTATTAACTACGCGACCGAATTTTAATTTGATTATTTATAATTTTGTAGAAATGGGTTGCGGCTCTCATGGAAGAATAAGAGTCAAGAATGAAGTGACTGGTATTTTTTATAATCACAAAAAAGATGATTACTAAACTGATATGGTTTAGCCAGTCTACTGCGAGCCCTTCACAGGGCAGAAGGCGAGCGGAAGAAGAATAAATATTATAAAAACAAATTCAATGTAGACACAAGATAATCGGAACACTGCTTCTACGATTTAAAATTTAAAATAGTTGGTTAACTCACACAGCCAGGGATTAGAAAAAAACTTAAAAAAAAATGAAACTCAAAATTTATCTAAGCCCAACCCCGTAAACAGAAATAGCTTTTTAGCTTCAGGAAATTTGATCTGACTAATATATTTACTTTATTTTTATGTTGACACCTCGACACCTTCTTGACTCTTTCACGTTTAAACATTCGATGAATTTTAAATTACAACATAATCTGTTGTGTCGATCTATTCACTAGAAATTAAATCTAGTCACTATCTATTGACGATCGGTTTGCGATTAATTCAGGATCTGAATTATTTATAATATAAATAATTATTGATGGGCGCACCACCAAAGTACCTAATCGAAAGGAAGCTTGTTCGATCCATCGCCAAAAAAGTAGTCCCCAAAAATCCACTAATTCCTCAGGAATATTTCAGCGGGCTCATGAACTGCTGGAAAACATTTGGCGTAGGCAGCTCTAAATGCATGGATGAATAACTCAAATATGATTTCGTACATTTTCCATGATCGTCTTAGGCACAGTCTTAAACAGTCAAATTCAGAAAGAAGCTTTAACAAATGAATATCAAGCAGATCGTCAGTTCATAGTTGAAGCCACCAGTATATCATTTCCATCTCAAAGGAAGACACACAAAAGAAAGACTCGCAAATAAATTTAGAATAGATCTTCAAAACTCGCTATTCTGAATATGATCACACATTCAAAGATATATCATTTGTATATAAATATAAATGCTATTTTTTGTTATTCAATTCTGCGAGCAACAATTCACTATAAATTAGGAGAGTAAAAGTATGGAAATATTCAAGAATAAGTGTGTTTTAGTGAAATTAAATTTATCTCCAAAATAAAAGCAATAGTTTTGAGCAATCGTAAATCAGGGGAATAAATATGATTGGGTACTTTTTTGGGCATTGGATAATATTTGTATTTGAAATTTGCTGCTAGTTCGAACTGTATAATCAGATTCAAAAACAATGAGCAACAAAGGAAAAGGAAAAGCTGGCAAAGCAAAAACAACATCATCAAAGGCAGTCTCTAAATCAACAAGAGCTGGACTTCAATTCCCAGTCGGAAGAGTGGGGAGACTTTTGAGACATGCCCACTACACTGAAAGAGTGGGCGCTGGAGCTCCAGTCTACCTTGCAGCTATTTTGGAATATTTGGCCGCAGAAGTCCTTGAATTAGCAGGAAATGCTGCCAAAGACAACAAAAAGACAAGAATTGTCCCTAGACACATCTTGCTGGCCATAAGGAACGACGAAGAGCTCAACAAGCTTTTGCACAGTACTACCATCGCTGAGGGAGGTGTTTTACCAAACATCAGTGGAGGCGCTGCCCGTGGTAAAGAAAGCAGCGGAAATGATTCTCAAGCTGTTTGATTTTTATTCAAATTATCTTCGACAACTCCATCCATATTCGCCATTTCTGAACACCCAACAAGTAAACGCATATATATTCATCTCACATCAAATTTCACATGTTTAATTTTATATCTATTTATCCCATTTATTTTGACGCCGAGAACAGGCATTATTTGAAATTTATGTTTGTCTAAATTATACTTTTGTTTGGGAAGTGGAATGTTGAATATCCTCTATTTAAATTGTATATAAATATAATTGCAAATCTGAAACATGTCAAATATTCATAAGCCAACACTGATGTTTTATCGGCGGCTGCTAAAAACAATGATGAAAACATTCGACGGAGACTACAATATGTTTCATATGAGCCGAATTCAGGCCCGTACCAAAATATTATAGAACAAAGATCTCGTCGATGTTGTGCAAATCCAAGAGAAGATATTCTTCGGGGAGGAAGCACGCGATTTTCTCTAGAAAAACATCCTCCAAGGAAATCTTCAAGAAAACGGAAACTATCGCTTCAAAGCTCGGAAGTAGCATGCAATGCACCAGCCTGGTTAATAATGATAATTATTTGTTATATTAATTCCATTAATATAAATTACGATCGGTGGATAGATGCTGAGATTATTATGGCCTTGGGGTTGGGGTTGGGGTTGGGGTTGGGGTTGGGGTTGGGGTTGGGGTTGGGGTTGGGGTTGGGGTTGGGGA
>NW_028282143.1:0-54038 GCF_059751285.1 Brachycentrus maculatus | reverse complement strand
CCCAACCCCAACCCCAACCCCAACCCCAACCCCAACCCCAACCCCAACCCCAACCCCAACCCCGATATGGCGTAGCTATGACGATAGCTCAGCGATAACTAAAATAATAATTTAAACAATAATATAATAGTAATTGGATTATAAAAATATACAATGGTAATTAGTGATTTGAACCAATATTAAAATAAAGATGCAATTCCGAAATATAAATGGCGAAAATGTAATTGTAAGGCTGATAATTTCAATCTTTAACATTTCTATTTTCTATATTGAACTTAGGCATGAATTTATGTGTTAGCTTGTGATTCAATTTGATACGCTAGATAATGCTTTATTTGATAATTTTGTTGTTGTTGTTGTTTTAATCCTACATCTTCAATTTTTAGATGTATTGGACGATAAATAAATAAATTGACTACGTACTATATTGAATAAATCAAATCTAGTTTGGTGTTTAATTTCTTATCAAGCAGTACTTTCAAGAAATAATGATGTTGCTATTTATATCTAGCAAATATTCGAATAGCACTCTGACTAATCCATGATCGCAGTGTTCTAGAAGTAAGAAATAAAGAGTAATTGAAAATATCTAGGCTCTAGTGGCAATTTCTGCAGAAAGTGTGCAACATATAATTAATTTCTCCCCGAAACCTCCAATTGTAATCTTGATTTAATTTAAAGATAAACTTACATATTATTGTAATATATGTGCTATATTGAATCCCCTAATATTTATCATGCGCATCATTAAATTATCAGCATATACAATTCAGTTCGTCATTCTATAATATCTACAATCCAAATATAAATGTCTTGCGTGTCTTGCATTCTCTTCTTCACTCTAACTGTGGCCATTCCTCTGAAGCTATCATTTGATTCGGTAAAGTCGAACACCAACACGAAAGTATGGGCCATTTACTGGGCAGTTTACACATTCGTGAATGCTTTGCTTTATATTGCCCCATTCCTCAACGAGTACTTATTGGCTTATATTCGAATAGACTGCCTTTCAACATCCTCTTCCTCAGTCTTTTGGTCTTCCTCTACCACGAATCATTCAAAGTACATAAATATATGATCAATAGGGAGCTTTGCTTTTAGAGTCGGTAATACTCTCCGCCCTGGGAAAGAATGAGCCAATTGCCCATACTATCAACATGATGTAACAATCAATTAATATCCCAGCGCATAAAAAATTGCATTCATAAAACTCTTCGAGAGCAACCACCCCATTGTAAGCGAAAAGGACAAATCAGTTTGAATGATGTGCTCCTAATTAATTATCATATATATATTGATATCGATGGATGTTGTTATTTAGGTTTATCATCACAGAATATGCGGATGGAGGGCTTACAGTTGTTGCTTGAGGCTTTTGGGTAGGATGACATCTGTGTTATCAAGTTTTAGTTGTTCAAGTTTTCCGATCATTTCGTCGAAGGTCTTCGATTCGAGGGCTATCTCATGTTGGTCTGGATCTTGTTGCATTTAGATAAGGGCTTTTTGGCTGTATTCGATAAGTTCCAATTGAGATTTACCTGCGAAAACAGGCTTTTCTCCCATTTATCGCATCTCGATCGCTTTAAAGCTTTGCTGGTTCGATTTGAAGATGGAAAACAAAAAGAAAATGCCGAACATTATCAACAATGACGCAAACTTGCTACGCTGCGGCTTTGTGATTGCCTCTTATTTCCTCTTTTCCTCTGACATATTAAATCTTTGCAATTGCTACTTCAGTTTTTCGTTTTATAGTTTGATTGATTCTGCCTATCTTATGAGCTGTTCATTGCTGGCTTCGAGTTCTTTGATTTTAATTTTCTTCCGATCTCTCGATATTTGTGCGGACATCCGATTTCTTTTCTTCTTGATTTCGACATGTATTTCCTCGCTTTTTGCATTTTGAAATTCGAGGTCCGAAATAGCGAAGTACTACTTATGCACAAAAGAGCAATTCCTTTGCTTAGCATACGCCCTCTTCAATGTGTTTTTCCTCCTTGTAATCAGCCTTCTGAACTTTTCTAAAATAGCCACTCTTTCCTCTTGGAATACCCTTCTAAAAGTACTCATTATCTCTTCAAGAGGAGTAGTCCGAATATCCAACAGAGCTTAAACATTGTCCAAGAGCTGTATAGAATAAATAGGTACACATTGCTCATCGATTGGCGACTCCTCTTCGATCTTAGGAGCTACAGGATAAACTTAATTCAATTCGGAATCGTCATTGTAGAAGCGAGCCATACAAAGATCCATAACATTGGAAGTCTCTGAAATAGGAGACTATTCTTCGAGTTTCAGAAATATGTCAGGGTTCATAGATAAATATTGTATAAATAAATAATGGCATTTGTTTTATGGTAGTTAATTAGTATAGTGTAAATCATTCGGCTCGGACGAATTTGGTCGGCCACAAAATAATGCAGTAATCGGTCTATCGATGTATTGCAAAAGTTACTTGTAATGCCAATTATAATTAATTAATGATTATTTAATTGGCATTTAGATGATGCTCCACAAACTTTTATATATTCTTAATATCTTAATTAGTGTCATGAACTCTCGAACTGCATTAAGTTTGCTGATCGGCGTGATCTGTCTGATGACCGTCAGCTACTGCTCCCGCATTCTGGTTGTTGTGGACTCTCCTCTCATTTTGGAAACCCATACCCAATTCCTCAAATTACTATAAAACTTCTCATCTTCTGGGTCGATAGATATTGTCAACTCAAACTCCGAGAAGATATCGCTGAAGAAATATGATAGGTTTATCTATGATAATGTGGTTGTTCTCGGATTATCTGCTCGAGGTATCTTTGTTCTTATTGCTCAGAAATCTAGAGTAAATTGAAGGTCAACGATGTTGTCAGCTATTTTGATGAAGGGGGCAATGTTGTTCTTGTGGGGGATATCGATACATCGAAGAGCTATAGGAAATTGTTTAGGGCTTTCGGAGTTTAAATCAGCTAATTTGTATCTTATTTGTGAATATGTAGGGATCGAAACTCAAAGATCATTTTAATAATTTTAATCGGCCTGATGTGCTGAAGACCAGCAACTATGTTCAAGCTCCCTTTCTCAATGTGAAGAAGCCACTACTTTACCAAGGATTGGGACTCAGTTTGGTTAACTATGAGAACTATCAGCTCTATTAATTGATCACATCCGAACCCACAGCATTTGCCCGCAATTATATCTCTGAGAAAACTACAAAAATCGGGCGGATAACTCTTGCAGCAGGCATCCAAGGGCTCAACAACGCGCGAGGTCTCGTCCTCGGAAGTCTTGGTTTTTTCAGCGACAGTGCATTCAAAGAGAAAGATTTCTCCAATGAAGACGCAACCAAGGATCTCTTAGCCTGGACTTTTAAATAAAAGGGAATAATCCGAGTGACTAACATGCACTATCATGGCGAAGGCACAACCTAAAAATAGATGGTGTTCAATGTGGGCGAAAAAATATACTTCCAAGCAGAAATCCAAATGCAAAGAGGCAGCTAATGGATTCCTTATCAGACAGATGATTTGCAAGTCTAATTTGTTATGCTGGACCCTTGGATTCGCGTGCCTTTAAAACAAGTCAACGAAACATTCATCTATAAAGCTGAATTTTACGTAAATATTTGGTGATCATAGGCACCCTCGAAATAAGGAATCTACCAATTTAAGGTTATATATAAAAAACCTGGGTATACATTCCTTACAGAAACTGAACGTGTGACATTGAGGCCATACAAACACGACGAATATTAAAGATTCTTATTTGTTGCTTCGCCCTATTTCTTCGGTCTCTTCGCTACAGTTGTCGGCACTTTCATATTCTCGTTGGTATACTTATACAGTGGCTTTGCGGAAAGTGCTAAGAAAAAAAATGATTGAATGAACATTAACATCCAAATTATAGCACATCGATTGACAGTCATTGTATTTTTGTATCAATTTATCGCATGGATACAGATTCCAATATGATCTCTCATAGATACATATAATAAGCATCAGCGCAAACTTCTAGAGATGTCACGCACGCTAATGACCTTCGCAACCAAAGCGCATACGGTTTGAATCCCGATACCTTTGACGATTATGAGAATGCTGTGTTTAAGTATGGGAGCAAGATGGATCCCAGCTACGGCTTTGGATCAAGATTGCAGGATTTGAAGGGGCTGAATGTGCCAGGGCCCGGCCAATACGAGAAAAAAGAGAGTTTTTCTAAAATTACCGGAATTATGTCGAGAGAAATGAGGAATCATTATACTCTCTCAAAGAATCCGGGCCCAGGGTATACGATAGCTTGAATGACAGAATTAAGTATTCCGATCCTCGATGGTCCCTCTCCAAATCCTCGAGGCTCTAAATGAGCCAATCCACTGTGGTCTGTCCGGGGTGCCTACGAACTGGATGAAAAGTATAACAAGTTAGTCAAAAACTCAAGTGGATACAGCCTCAGCAAATAGTCAAGATTAAGATATGACTTAGGAAAAGTACCAGGACCTGGCGAGTATGAAGCGAACTTGTTGCGATCCCGTAGAGGGTTAAAATTGGAGAAAAAGTGAAAGATTTATCAAACTTAAATGTGCCAGGACCTGGGGTAAGTTTTATAATAACACACCTAGAGCTATGATAACGATAAACTCGATTATAAGTCTTGGCTTGCTGGGAAGGGTCGCTATTCTGTCGGGAAGAGCAGTAGAGAGGGCTTTGATAACCGAAATATCCCGGGGCCAGGATCTTACTAATTGAAGACCAATGGGCAAAATGGAAAAATTACATTCGGAAAGGATTCCAAACTTAAATATGATCCGAATCACGTTCCTGGCCCAGGACAGTATGATTTGAAACATTTCTTCGCAGATGTTCCAAAATATCTTCTGCCAAATAAGCATTGATCTCAATACAGACCAATCGGACCTGACCTTAATGCAGATAAACTGCAAAATCGTTTTACTATCTATGAATAATTAATTTTTCTGCCAAATATGAGTATCATCGCAGTTTATCATCAGAGATTTTCTGATAATAACTGAATGAAGCTGAAATATTCGCAATCTTCAGAGCCTATCCCCAAAAATATTCTCCCTCACAGAGCCACATCCACCACCTTATTTATACACTAATCGAGAGTATGCAAGTTCTATAATTCAACTTAAGCTTAATCAAATGGTCAAAACATTAGCGGAGTCTTTCATCTTAGAATCCGAGTCCACTGCAGAACGCCTTAAATCCGATTGAAACTGTTCAATGCTGCAAGTCCTCATACTTTCGTTTCAAGCCCATTCATCCAGCAATACTACTCAGTTTCTTAAAGTAAGAAGGATGAGAAAAAACTTTCAATTTAAGCCTAACTTTACAGGTACACTCTGGTTGACATAATTGTGCATGCAAAATCCGCAAGCTCTAAAAAACTGCCATGGCAATTCATGTGTTTTTTTATGCAATTCTGCATTGAATTGTATCGCTCTCTGATGTATCTTGTCAAGACACATGACCCCTCATTTTAAAAATTTTCGTATCAGATATGCCCTGAGAACATCGCAATTGGCGTTGAGTATCAGCTCATCCTCTTACACCCATGCATCAGCAACCTGATCGATAAAAACTAAGTTCCTCCTAATGAAAACATAGACAAATTCGCATTATTTAAGAGAAGCATATACAAAACACTGATGTAAGTGGGCTAATATGTGGAAGCTCCACCATCCCAGTAATCATAACAATCGATATATATTTCCAGCTGCAGACATTTCTTTCAGGAGTAATGTCACGATCAGCTATCGATCGACAATTCCAACCAATAACTCTCCAAACTCGTGAAGAAGAGTGACTAACTGAATTTATTCCTGATACCCTCAGAATTCTTGTCATTTTTGATCAAATAAGTATAAGATGAATAGCAGTTTGCGCAGAAACTCAACTCTCCAATGTTCAATCATATTATAGCTCAATAGAAAAAAGCAGGGAGCCACAAATGACTATTTGATTTGCATGAATAATAATCTGATCTATATGATATGATAATGGCTTTGTTAACTTAAAATGCAGGCTTTATGCCTTGTTTTCTGTGTTTTATCGCAAAAGTGTAACCCAATGTTAATTCGCTGAATGGTTAAAACAAGCAATATAATTATTGTGTACCAAGTGTGACGAATGAATTAGTTGCAGAGTCCAGTTAGAGCGGATCAGGCTGCTGGTGAGGAGGATGTGAGGATACTGACACCTCAATCCTCAAAGCAACAGTAGTAGGCCGAGCAACCTCAGCAGAAACTGTTGATTGTGGTTGAATCGGAGCAAAAGAGACGGAAAAAGCACAGGAGAAAAAGAAAAGCGAACATTGGCTATTGGATGGACGGGTATCGATAGAACAGGATCAAGGAGTTGAACTGAGAGAAAAATTTCATCAATGAAAAATCACTACTCGACAAGAAATACCTGAACGGAGGTCTCAGAGACAGCAGTCACCCCAAAAGCAAGAGCAAGAACAAAAAGATATAAATCACATTGAACCTACTGGGAAACCAACAAATAAACAGCATCGCGGACATCAGTCACAAGGACAGCAGCAATAAAAGTAACAGTAGTATGAAGAGACTCGTGAATGGCAACAGGATAAATATAAACCTAGTGAACAGCAATGGAATCACCAGCGCATCGAAAGAGTTAAGCAAAAGCCAAACGAAATTGCCACAAATTCAGGGCTCCAAAACAGAAACAGTCTTCAATGATATTGATGACCCGAAGGCGAAACTGATGTAATAGCTAAGGAAGTCCCAAAACCAGAAGAAAGAAGAGAATTCAAGGATATTTTCATTGTTGGAATATTAAACAAACTAAATTCGCAATCTGCCAACAAAAAACATGCTACTTATCGACCTCTAAAATACTTACGAATCAGTGAAATTCTCCTACTGCCATTATAAGCTACTAAAACAGATAATAACTTCGAGCAGTATTCCAACAACAAACAGCACATCCCACAGCGCAAATGAGCATTCTTCATAAATAGACCACTAAGTCGAATACAAAGAAATCAAACAATAGTTACAAAAGCTCCGATACTTCGATAGCAATGTGATATATTTACAAGAACTGCTCATCGAACGAACAGAGATAATTGACGATATTAACAAACTTATTGCGGTGTACATAAACAACAATTCGAAGGCCACACTTTCGAATATAAAGAGAAGAGACGCGCTTGCCAAGATAGTTAGTGTTACTCCCATTTGGCAATGGCAGAAGGAAGACCAATAGAAATTTAAGTAGTTAGTCAATTTGCATCGAGACTCCAATATCAACATTATCGAGGAGTTTTTAGCTTGGAGGAATGATATAAGTCAATTAATATCATAATAATGGCACGAACTTACTGTATAGCTTCGGAAATGATATCACAGATGCAGCAGCCATGAATGAATATGCTGAGATCGAAGATCCATTTTTGTTGACATGGCTCAAAGATGAGAAGATAAGTGTGAGTCGCATGACAGAGATTAGGTGCTGTGAGCTGTTGATCATTGAGGAAAGGCTCTAAGGAGGCAGAAAGGGGCTGAGACTGATTTATATCCGAATTGATGGCCCATCAGGAATAATAATATACACAATTATATATTTATGATGTCATAATACTATCATTTATTGGACCGCACTAAGCAATGGAGCGAGCACTACGAATCTTCAATCTGCGTTTCATGATCGGAGACAAAGAGCCGGGGTGTTCACTTTGATGCTGAGGTTGTAAATCCGGAACTGGGAGTTTTTGTGGGCGAGGTCGTGAATCTTTACTTTATGATCCTGCTATTGATGAGATCGATGAGGTGGGTCTGTCGCCTTGGTTCGGCTCGATCTTGCTGGCTTTGGATATTTGATTAATCGAAGCCTCGACATACGATAAGATATTGATTGATAAGATAGTCAACCTAATCATTCTGCTTCACAACATTTACTCGCCTGAGATCCGGCAGCCTCATTGTTATTTCTATTTTTGTGTGTTTGCTTTTCATACAGACAGCGAGTCTTTTGAGGTTGGTCGTTTGCTGAACTTCATTTACGAGTTCCATTTTGAAGTAGGGATGCTCTCGAGCTTGTTCTGCTGTTATTCTCTCTTCGGGGTTGGCAATGAGCCTCTTTTTCACCAAATCCCGTCTCTCCCTGGGCAGCTTATCGTACATTTCGTTCTAGAAAGTGGATTTGTATGCCTTATTTTCAGCCAACACTTCGTCGTAGGTCTTCTTGTTGAGGGGGCTCACTCTAAATAGAAAGATATGGAAGATTAGCCCCAGGATGAACACGTCGCAGACACAACTATGCTTCGCTTTCCTATCTTTGATGTTGATGACCTAGGGAGCCGCAAATCCAGAAGTGCCGTATCTGACAAACAAATATCCTCCGCATGAGAGCGAAACTGTCTTCCCTATCTTCTTCAATGCTTTGAAATTCTCATGAAATCTTCGCTTTTTCAGATAGTTTTCAAGGCATATCCCACTTCTTCAATCGTTTCTAGTTAATGCGACCGCGTAGGTCCTTTCCCCCTTTCGAAGAATATTTCTGAATTCTTGACAGTCAATTTGAGGTCGAATCAGTACTCGATGTACATTTTATCAACGACGAGCATGCTATCGCAGAGCAGGGCTCCCACAGACTGTTTTTTTCTTCGAGACGAGCCTCTGATTCGTAGAGTATTTCCCCTCCCCCTCGGCTTTGCGGTTTGGGCTCGCAATATTTCTTCAGATTCGTCCATTTCTTCCTTGTAACCAAAGTAAAAGCAGATAAGCAGTCTATTTGACGTTAAGAGTATTACTGATCTGAAATATAAATATAAGTAAATAATATTAAATAAAACAAAATTCATTAATATTAAATACAATTAAATTAAATAAACAAATAAGATAATAAAATAATACGATAATAAAATAATAGAATAATAAGAAAATTAGTAAAATCAATAATTCAATAATTAGATAATGAATTTATCATTGTTCTCAAAGTATTATAAGTCTTTGTTATTCTGCTGAAATAAGTATGATTGCAGAAGCACATTTTGGCATCAACACATTTTTTCATGATTCTAATATCGTTTTGCTTGCTTCAGACTTATTCCGAGCGAGGCATCGATGCATTTTTGAATAATTTGAGCATTTTGAACCTTTTTCTAACGACTTCGAGTTCGTTACAAAGAAGCATAAAAGCCATACACAATTTCACACAATCACTACGAAAGTGTCATAGTGCACTGAACTAAGGTTAATTCATTGGCATTTATTTAAATCATCGGCATTTTCCTGTTTCGTATATTCTTTCTTCAAACATCTAACAACCAATGCACTAAGGCTACAGCAATAAAATGGAAATGAAAATAGTCCTCCACTCAGAAGATGACTTCCAACTCATCCTCCAGCGCGACATCGGCTTAAATGCCTACAAACTAATTCTATCGATCGCGATCGAAAAGCGATTCGAAATCAAAAGGTACGCCTGCAGTCTCCCTCACAAAGACCCTTTTTTTAAAGTGTTCGGAGGCGCTCAGGAATTTTTCGACTACCTTCGCCAAGGCAAACACTTTGTGGTCGATTCTGATAAAGCAGTTATCATTTTCTGGAAAAAAATTTCAGATGATGACAAAGCTGTGGTTCTGCGGGGGTTTGTGGAGGAGCCCATCGATATTGCTCCAATAATATCGGAGCTGATGAGGCTCAGAAATATGGCAAGCAATAATAATGCGAAGCCTACTAAAAGCGCAGATATCGGAGAACTCAATCGTCTCCGCGAAAAGTTGGCCTATTTAGAAACGAAGCTGTAATAAAAACAGCGATAATTCTTAGAAGCGACCTCGAAACAAAGCCAAAGGCTGTACGAATAAAAAGAAGTGCGGAAAAATATATAATAAAAGATAATCCAACAGCAAAAATAAATTGCAAAAGGGGAGTAATCGGCACTCCAAAAATAAAAAATAATATAAGAATTACAACAGTAAAATAAGAAAACAAAAAAAGAAAAGGATTAATTAACGGTTCTCATTCAGCAACTCAAAAAAGAATGGGCGGAGGAAAGAAAACCGTGGGAGTAATCGAAGCGGAAAAAGGAAGAATAAATTAGGGCCGCCATTGGAGAGTTTCCACTCCAACTGAAGAAAAGGAATTTTAGCCTCTCTGCGCAATCCTCGGAGAAATCGAAAGACTGCAACTGCCGAAGATACCAATGAAGACAACCGACATTGATTTCGATGATTGTAAGGTTGATACAAACAAAATCAAACTCCTTACGAATCACTGCACTCTGCCGAATCTGACCGATCTTCGCTTACGTAATTATCACATATATTTAGACAACAATCAAATCAGCAATGAAGGATGTCAGTATCTGAGCAAAGCAGATTGGAAGAATCTGACCGATCTTTACTTACGTAATTATCACATATATTTAGACAACAATCAAATCAGCAATGAAGGATGTCAGTATCTGAGCAAAGCAGATTGGAAGAATCTGACCGATCTTTACTTAGGTAATTATCACATATATTTAGGGGACAATCAAATCAGCAATGAAGGATGTCAGTATCTGAGCAAAGCAGATTGGAAGAATCTGACCGTACTTTACTTAGGTAATTATCACATATATTTAGGGAACAATCAAATCAAAGACCCCAAACGTGCGAAATAAATCCTTAAGTTATCATTTCCCAAAGTTAAAGCCTATATCGATGATCAAAACGTATGATAGTTCATTGACAAAATATCCGATATGCAATGTATGTATGCTGATGAAATATGTGAACGCGTTTCCGAATAAATCAATTAATTGCTCAGTTTAAAAACTCATCGATAATTTGATAATCTGAATCGGCAGATCATAGACTCTGTCCGTTGAGTTGCGATCTCAGTCAATTGAGCACAGATGTTGGAATGGTCACTTGGTTGATGATCATCAATTCAAATGAGAAGATTGCAGTCCGGGCATTGATCATCAGACAGTTGTAATTGGCAACACCTCGAAAGCGAATATATTTCATCGCATTTCTGTTATCAGACAATTGAACACATAAACCAGCTTACTATTCTGAGCAATGGCGCATACCTCAGAAACATAAAGGCATACATCGATGTATCTGATCTGAAATAACCAACCAATATCGGAACAATGCCGAAGCAGCCTCGTGCACGATCCGAGAAATACCCGCATCAGATAAACAAACCTCGGAGACGCATTAAATATAAATCGGATGCGCGATGTCGACAGCTATATTCATAATGGCCCTGAATCAAATGAGATGAATTAATAATCTATGAATCAGCTCGACAAAAGGATAATGGACCACTTCCTTCGACTGAAAGCCATACTCGCTGACCAAAGAGTGTCAAATAATTCACCATGCGCCTCAGAAACTCGCCCTTACTCAATACCGCACTATCGCAACAAGTTTCTCATCTAAGTTGCCACGGATGTGCAAAGCCCACACTAATTCGCCATCATCTTTCTGTGGCTGCTCTGATCTGTGCTCCACTTATATTTAGCCACCAGATCAATGCCAATTATCGCAACGAATGCGCAATAGCAGAAGCTGTGATGGGCGTGAGAGGGCGGTTACTCTCTTGACGCTACTATGCCGTATACAACCATGAGAATATTGCGTACTTCCTGAGTGTCGAGGCAGCGCAGGCCAACCTAGTAGATTCTAGAAGGGGAATGCTTTATTCTTCTACGCGTCACGCAACCAGGACGAGGAGAAGAGCTACAAGATAATGAACAGGTCATCGCAGTTCCTGAACTAGGCAGCAATAACTCATAAGTGAGAGATCGAAAGCATCTCCTCAGAAACTGTCAACACGCTCATCATCGGAGACCTATAAATAAAGTCCCTACGGATTGTCAAGCAACTCTTGAAGAACTCAGCAAATCCCAACATCCAATCCCTGAACACAGGGAGCCGATTCGATTAAAAGCAGGCATTGCACCATCATATCATGGACTGGTGTTCTGCATCGACAGTTGATAGAACCTGAAGAGCATCGTGTTTGTGCTGATCGACTCCATCCCCAATGATCAAGAACTTCAATAACGAGACAGCCTTCGATTAGGCCCAAAACATCCAATTCGAGCTGCCTCGCCTGGCCGAACTCTCCCACAGTCCTAAACCAACGAGCAAGTTCACGCAATCCAAGGCAACAGTCCGAGCCAGAAACCCAACCCTAACGAAGTATGCACCAACACAATCTGCTAAAATGAGATTTCACTCACCGAGGATGATAACTCAGCTGAGAAGCCTTCGTACTCGGAGTAATCGAGTGAAGGCGACTTGGCTGAGGTGGCCACGCATCCTCCAACATGCTCGAGCAAGACATTTAAAATCTAGTCCACGAGAAAGATCTGTGGTCTCTCAGGCTTGGAGAGATATCGAGGCGCTCTATGAAGAACTCGCGGGATTCAGCAGTAAGCAAAAAGGTAATGAAGCTCCGGGGCCTTACGGGACCCTTCACTTTATATAATTTGTTTATAAATTATTATTATAATAGAATAATCAAAGGATTAATTTGTTCCAGTTATCCAATCTCTTCTTGCCTAATTCAAGATCTGATGTTTAAGAATATATTATTGAGTAAAAAAAATGTTGATAATTTAATCATACAAATCAAAAATTGATGGTAACTGACTGTTGATTCATCCCAGGGAGACAATATTTAAATTCTTTTCTTGCCATTAGAAAATCCATGCCGAGAATGTTCACACAGTCAAAATGATGAGATGATATACCTACGAGAGTTTCTTTGCCATTAATGAAAATACAAGTGTTCCCGAATATTTCAATGTTAGGACCTACTAAAGCTCTCATTGCTTAATTGGTTAAATATGTTTTTGAAGCTCCTGTATCAACAAGATAATGAATCCAAATCGGCTTGTTACTCTTATATCTTGTTGGTATGGAGAAAATTGTCCGATATGATGCCCCATAGATAATCCCTGATCTGATCTCTTCAATTTATTTGTCTTATTCTTGAAGTGGAGCAAGGTACTTCCGTTTCAGCTAATCAGAAATATCAGTCTTAAGGGTGTCTCCTGAAATGTCTGTTATCAAAGTATCAAAAGCAGATGGAGTGTATTTATTAAGGCTATGCATTTTCTTTTTAATTATTTTATAAAAAGATGTTTTTATAAAATTATATATGTATGTATGATCAACAATCCTCATATTTCTATGCATGGATTAGCAAATAAAATTATATGTTAAATAAATTCTAGAATATTCTAAAAATTGTAATCATGAGAAATCATTCAAGGCTGATCCGTAGATCATGTGTCATGTTGGCCGTCTGATCAATTCTGACTGTTTTAATATTAAAATTAATGCTAACCGTTAATAACCCAATGACCCTGGGTCTATAGAAGGGGGTAAGCAAGAAAAAAAAATGATTGAATGAACATTAACATCCAAATTATATAACACATCGATTGACAGTTATTGTATTTTTGTATCAATTTATCGCATGGATACAGATTCCAATATGATCTCTCATAGATACATATAATAAGCATATATTAAGCATAAATACAAATATATACAAACACATAAACATATAAATTCTGACAAAAATGATATCAGCCCGAACAAACAAACGAATCGACCCTAAGCTCTAAACCTTATTCAAAGCATTCGATGATTTCATCCAAGAGTACCATGGACAAAGCGAGTATTAATAAGACATCGACCTCACAAACAAATGGAAAGCCTTTAAGAAAATAATCGAGCAAGACCCTCTCAATAGCGAAGCACAAATGGCATACATTTATAGGAATTATGAAAAATCGCCAGTTTATAAGAACTGTTTGTCGAACGATAGTGGCAGCCCGAATGAAAAGCATAAAGGTGAGAACCAGTCATCATAGAAGGAAGTGGAAGTTGTATTTAAAAGTAGGGCTAATTAAGATAATGGGATTGACCAGCTGATGGCTGAGAGTAAGCGGAAGTATAAGATGATGATGCAGGCCGATATCTGTCATTTGGTCGATCTGATGTATGACCACACTGAGTAGCTTCTTCATCCCAGTTCCTGATACTACAGCATTTACCAGCATAGCCGATGATTGCACTAGACCCATATTACCTACCACACCGCCATATACTTGTTATCATTCATATAGCCTATTACATATTGGATATTCCCTGAAATTCCTCAATCCCTAATAACCCCTTCCATATATTATATTGCTGCCTTATTGCCATAATAGTAATAAAAACAACTTGATAATATATTTTAGCATTAAATTAACAAAATTAACTCTGCAAACATCGGAATAAATGCAAAAAAGATTCATCCAAAAGTAATAAGCAAAATGCAACTTCTGCTGCAATTGGTTCGCAATCTTCAGCGAAATTAAATTCGGTCTGAATCTCTGCGAACAGTGCATCTACAAGGCATTGAACACCAACTGTTTCAAACTGCCATCAACAGATGGCGATCTCTACCAGGTTTACCTAGCAAAGAGACACAACATCACAATTTCAGCCACAACTGACCCCAATCTTCACTCTCTCAACAAAGAGAATACAAGTTAAAGTAACACAAACTCTCATGAAATCATAAATGAGAAGATTGATGAGCTTATGCACAAACAAATTAAAAGACTATTAAAGAAATGGGAAGATATTACGCTATGTGCTAATAAGTATCAGGATGTTCATCAACATTTGTGTCGATGGGATATTATGGCTCATTTGCTTGACGAGGATAATAAGGTATTTTAGGAGAATTGTCAGAAGGCTTTGCAACGGATTCATCAGATTGTCAACCAAAATGCTAATACTAATAATGGTAATAATAATAATAATACTAATAATAATACTAATACTAATACTAATAGTAGCTATGGCATTGGCAAGGGGTTGGGGTTGGGGTTGGGGTTGGGGTTGGGGTTGGGGTTGGGGTTGGGGTTGGGGTTGGGGTTGGGGTTGGGAAATCATACAGAAATAGAGTCGATTGCTTCGAATAAAACATAAAACCAACAAAAGAATAACAGCCGAACCATTAACAGCATAACAATTAATAGACGCTTAAGGACTCCTCTTCGCTAATGTCAAGTTTAATCAAATAATCTGCCAATTAAAGGCATTGATATCTCGAATAGTAAGCCAAATGACAACAACATCAACAATAACAACATCCACAACAACAACCAGAATAATAAATCGTCAAAGAAATCCTCAAACAAATCCGCAAAATCGATAATCACATCATCGACAAAATCCATAATATATTTGAATGGTAATGCTAATAACAGCAACAACAATATTGACAATAGTAATGGTCAGAACAACAAAGAAGTATCACCTTTCTGCTTGCATAAATCATCAAGAATGACATCTCGCTCGAGGCTAAGCTCCAATAACACTAATAACATCAGTGACTTCGAGCAAGTATTAGGTGACAACCGAGAGTTCAAGGACAAGATGCAGGTAATGAAGAGCAGCATTGGCAATTATCTCGAGGATAAGTACGAGAGGAAGACTGCGACATCTTTGTTGCAGAACATAATAAAATAGAACATCTTCGAAGTTGTTCAAAACACCACAAACTTAAACAAATGTATATAACTCGTGAGCTATAAACTACCCATCGAGTAGTAATTCGACATGCGATGCTACCTTGCAAATCTGTAGTGGTAGGGCGTAGAGGTTGTGAAATTCGTGAAGGTGGGACTAATCGATAGCCAATTCCGACAAATAATGAAGATTATCCAAGAAAGAGGCAATAAAGTATAAACTTTAGTGCTCACAAATAACTGTCTGAGCGAACAAGTCTGCTCTGAGCTGCTGAAGTGGGAAATCCCCTCGTTGAAAAATATATATTTAGGGAGGAACAGCATCTTACCATTCAGAGTCAAAGAGGAAGTAGCAAAGCTCAAATCAAAGTATCGGCTGTACATTTGAGCACGAGAATCAACTATCATGATTATTGATGTACTCACTATCATGATTATTGATGTACTAACTCATTATAATACAATATATTGCAATCACTGTTCTCCCAAAAGTCACTTCCATAGATGGAATGCTAATAAATTGATCAGATTTGATTGTTTTTGAGATGATCCTCGATATCCTGGATTTATCGTTACAGGGTAATCTTCTGCCGACGCATCGCTCCATTCATTGCTTTGGAATCTTTGAGCTTCTGCAGTTACTCATTGAGAGTCCTGAGTTTGTCGATGGCCTGCGCGTACTGATCCTTGGCTGGGTTCATATTGGTTCTTCCGCTGGTTTTCATCGGATTTTAATGTGTGTTTCTCTCGAGTTTGTTATCTTCTATGGCCGGGCGATGTGCTTGACGGTGCTCGTTGGCAAACTACCTTCTTCTCCTGGGGTTTTTCTACTTCTATAGCTCTTTTTGGTTGCTCTTGCCTTATGGGGGATCATGCCTGGGCTGCTAGTAGACACTCGGGCGCTGCTAGTAGCCATTCAGGCTATTGCTTGTGTATTGGGAGTGTTGTTGTTGCAGGTATTCGATAGGGAATGCCTCTTGGGCGCATCTCTTCAGGTCGGCCCTGAGTGCCCTATTCTACTGGTCGAACTGATACAGTTTGGCGGTGCATCCGAACACCTAATCTTTCAACACGCTATTCTAATTAATGAGCATATTGATTTTGTCCCTCAGCTCCTGCAAATGTGAGTCCATGCTGCCCTTGGACCGATCGCCCACCGCCCTCTCTCTTTCATGCATGTTGGCAATATCCTTCAGTTTCTAGTTTTCAGCGAGCAGATACTTCGTCTGTTGCTTGAGTTCCTCATTGGTGAGCCTGAGATGCGCAATTTCCTCCTCCTTTTTCCTGAGCGCCTCGGCATTGCCATCGAGCATATCCCTGAGCTATTAAATCTGGTAGTTGAGCTCCCTGATGGTTTCCTCCTGGCTGCTTTTACTCCTGCTTTATAGGTTTGTGCGTTCCTTGAGCCTTTTATTCTCCAGAATCAAATCATCCTCGTGGTTGGCCAGCTCGTAGACCTATCTCTATAATAACCCATGTTACCTTGTTGTTGAGAGTGTCGATTTGATCCCTCAGTTTGAGCTGTTCGAGTTTATTGCTCTTGCGCTATGCTGACAGGCTTTGTTTTAGCTACTCGCATTAAAGCTGAAGTTTTCTGTGCTATTTCATCGACTCATTGCTTGTTATCTGGGGAGGATTGGTCGGATTTGTAGCTGTTGTAGCAGGGAAGACACTTGTAGCAGTAGTTATTGTTGTTGTTGCTGTTGGGAATCCGGCTGTTAGATTGGGTGTTGTTACAAATGTCGTAAACCCCATCGGCAACTAACTTTCTTCTATTTATTTACTGCCATGCACCCCTCTGTGTTGGATATTACCTTCTATTTGATACTGATGTGATGGCACAGACATTTACCTTTACTGCAATTATCGATTGCCCTCCTGAGGATGATGTTCCGTTGATCTGTTATTGTGGTTATTGGGGTATCTCGATTGAGCAGCATGCCTCATATTATTCTCATACATTCTTTATGTTCTTCTTTATTGTTACTTGTTCGTCGGGTAACTAAAATTGACATTGATTGACTAATCGGCTATATTCATATTCTAGACTTTCCCTTTATTCTGATGATACATGTTTTGTTCATGTTCATGCTCATGCTCATGGTTATGATTATGATTGGAATAGGCAGTGATGCTGGTGTCACATACTTTGGGGCCAGTGTTACTGATAGGTGAATATAGAGTATCATGGGTGACTGGGGTTTTGTTCTTGCTTTGCACAAACTTCTTGAATAGCTTGCTTGATTTGACTGCATTGATGTCGACAGGGTAGTTACTCTCACTCATATTATATCTGTATATGTTATCTGTGTATGTATGTGGGTATTCAAATTTGAATATTACTAGCGAGTATTTCATTGTAGCGATCGATTATTGCTGTGAAAATGTGATCATGTGAAAATGTGAGGATAATAATTATGTTGATCTGTTTACTTGGGGTTAGATGAATAAATAGATTGCGGATGTATGTGTGTATGTGTATGTGTGTATGTATGTGTGGGTATGTGTGTGTGTGTTCGAATAATTAGAAACTGTCAATATTTAGAATATTCTGACATTCTGTTAATTGTATAATTGACAGCAATGAGCAGCCAGGAGGGCCTTGAAACCACTCAGAGATTGACACGAAGTACCTTCAACAAAAGTAAAATCATCAAATCAAAAAGTATTAAATATATGGAGACTGTCCCACTTTCTGCATCTTCCTTTACTAATTAAAATTATAAGACCACAAATCTTCAAACTACCAGTCAATAGGAAACGAAATCGGAAACGCAGTAGCAAGGTCATTTGGAAAGGCAGTAACAAAGAGATTCAGAAAGGCAATATGAAACCCAATCAGAAAGAAAATAGGAAAGGCAATAGGAAAGGCAATATGAAACCCAATCAGAAAGAAAATAGGAAAGGCAATAGAAAAGGCAATAGGAAAGGCAATAGAAAAGGCAATAGGAAAGGCAATAGAAAAGACAATAGGAAAGGCAATAGAAAAGGCAATAGGAAAGGTAATCTGAAACCCAATCGGAACAAAGGCAATAATAGGAAAGGCAATAATAGGAAAGGCAGTAACAAAGATAGTAACAAAGGGAATAAAGAGAAGAAAATGACAAGTAATATGAAAGGCAAATAATAAAGTAATCTAAAAAAGAATATATAAAGTAATCGAACAAGGAATCCAAAAAGTAAGATGCGGATCAATCTGAACAATAAATTGATACAATACGATACACCAAAGCTGCCATTAATTAAAATAAGCTACAAACTAATAACAAAGGCAATTATTTCAATGCAACACTCAATACATTGATTAAATTGCTAGCCGGTCCTAAGAGCAATGCCATCACCACTTATTTGCCTCTTCGCTCGAACAACCCCGTTAATCCCAACCTCAACATCCCTATTAATCCTAACCCCGATACCTCCATTAATCCTAACCTCAACCTGGACATCCCCATTAACCCCAACCTCAACACCTCTATTAACCCCAACCTCAACACCTCTATTAACCCCAACCTGGACATCCCCATTAACCCCAACCTCAACACCTCTATTAACCCCAACCTCAACACCTCCATTAACCCCAACCTCAACACCTCCATTAACAACAACCCCAACATTCCCATTAACCCCAAAGCCGACGCTAACACTTAGATTCGCCACATAAATAGCCATGCAACAATCTCAACAGCAACCAGCAACATAAAAATTGCCTCACAGTAACAAAATGAGAAATAAGAGTAATAGTCCTGGCTCGGCAATTGCGCAAAAATAATCAACGAAATCTGCAGTGTTCCCGATAGCAGTATGGACAATGATGCCCAAATTGACATTTCAGGCGAATTCGATATAACTCTGATCAGCCTGCACTCCAACATGAGCTATCATCAGACACCCAAGGATCAACAAAAAACTGTCAAAAAAGAGGAGGTATGTCTCGAACAGAAGTAGAACTAATAAATATAGTAGCAACTTCAACTGAGTCATCAGTCTGATCAAAAAGAACACCCCCATGATCACCCCCATGAACACCCCCATGATCATCACAATCAGAATTAAAACTAAAGTGAGCCTCAATCCACACCCTAATAACCATTTCAATCGTCAAGCCAAGCCAAACATAGTAACGAATAAGACATCGAACGTCAGCTGATTCAGACAATGCCTCAAAAGAAATTCAAAAAATAACACAAAGCCTCTAAATAAACTCTTAAAACAACTAATAGTAAAGTTTCTGTCACAATTGCTGAAACGGACATAAAAGCAAAGGATGATTGCGATATGGACAATAAGATAGAGCAAATTGGCCAAAACAATAAAAATGAAAACTTGTAATCCACTACAAAAAAGACTAAAACTAAAACTAAAAAACAAAATGATAACAATATTTATGGCAGTTCTTTTAACAACAACAAAAATAGTCGTTATCCTTATCGACTACGAGTACACCCCCTATAATATTGGCACAATTAGCGTATTTAGTACAAATAAGGCAAAGCAGTCGCAATCAGAAACAAACAATCCATCGACCTATATAAGCTACTCCACATCCAACAACCATTTACAAACCATATCATTCGAATTAAATACAATGGTTGTTGCAATAACCACTGCTATAGTCAGTGTTCGAATATGGGTTACAGTTTTAGAAATATCATGATGGATGCTGTTAGTGGTAGTATATCAGCGGAGCTTAAAACATAGAAAAACCCTATCCGAATCTAGTGCCTTGGATTCACTCATCCTTATCGGCAGCTGCTTATCAAACTAAGCGATGTGATCGATATAGTGCATAGATGTCCTTCAGCTCAGCATATTCTGGTTGATGATTCGGGTTCCATGACAATTAGCCAACACTAATGGATAGAAATAGGATCGAATGTTCCTTTCACGATCTTATTCCTCCAATAGCCATTGCAACAAAATGGCACCCATACTTATAACAATACCAATGTCAGTCATAAGCTACATATCGGCTCATAGAATAATGATAAATAAAAGTAAGTCATCCAAAACAATATCAAAAAATCCATAAGAACAACTTCGAGTCATCAAAGCATCATCCTTAAGCTCAGCAAGTGATTATTATACACGCGTATGAAATAAAGCATAGAAATTTGAATGTTTTGAGTATCATCAAAATTAAGGATTATATTCAGTAGACTTCGATGAACACAATCTCGAAATATATATACATGTTTGTTATCACATTTCGAATGTCAGTATCTTGTTTCTTTTTGTTATTTCCTGGAAATCCAATTTCCCATAAATGAATTCCTATTAGTCTTCACTGTTGTCACTATCCAGCTAAATGTCATCTCTATTTAGCTACTTTAGTAGCTACTTATAGCCATAGCCTGGATTTGCATTGCCTTGATGTGTATTGCTATGACCACTCGCCTTAGTGTTCTACTTCATGCTCATCTTTGTCAGTGCTAAACTGAGGAGCATTCGAGTTTATTTGAATCTTCTGGAAAGTTTGTTTGTTCTGAGCAATATCACAATGAGCAATCTCTACTGTTGGGTCGATGTGGTATCAGGTATCTTGTAGCATGTGGCCAAGCATGGGCCAGCTGTCACAGTCACCCCAGTTTTCACGCCTATAAAGTTCTCCCGCCTCAGTAATTTGTTCGTGTTCTCCCAAACAATCGCATTCTTCACTGTCTAATAAACATTGTCTCCCTCATTGTAACTGCCATCCTCAGTATTCTGATGCGGAGGTAGAGATTGCCGCGTATTAAAATAGTACACATACTCCGAATACTTGGATTAGTCATAATGACAAATACGTTCAGCAACCCCACAATATTTCTGTGTTGCAACAATCTCCCGAAATACACTGATAGCTCGATAACATTCCATAACCAGCACAGCCATATCTTCTGCTGATGACGTATTATTATAGTCAGGTAGTCCGTGAGGGTTGGTGAACTTCGACGAGTTCATGTTGAGACTGCGACTATAAATGTTCATCTGTTTGATGAATTACTTTATTGATTGTTTATTGGCTGTCTTAGTTATTTCAGAGGATGATGTGGCTTACTATTTCAGGTTGGGATTCTTCATCGAGGCTATGCTTTTATTATCGACAGCTTTCATATTCTTTGCATCGTTGTTCCTTCGCAATAAGACTTGGCCTCCCCACTTGGCTATTGCTGTTGCTGCGTCGTTACCGCTGGGCAGCATTAACCCATATAACATCTGAATCAGAGTGTAGACATCTCCAACGACAATCTCCGCAGAAGTGCCAGTCATCTCCATCGACTCCTCATCTACAATAATCTTCTCTTTCGAAATATCGATGTGGTGCTCTACTGCAATATGGTAGGCTGTATAGAAAGTCATTATCTTGGTTAAGCTGGCGATTTCATAACACTTTTTGGATGAGTTGCTTATGATGATTTGTTTCGATGGATACTCCACAACGACAAAGGATTCGGCTTTTATTTTGTTCTCAAACTATTTGGACTGAATGTGGAAGAGTGGCTTCGTCGATAGAAAGGGAGTTTTATTGTTTAGGATCTGTAAACCGTTCTTTTTTGCATTGGAGGCATCGAAACATTTGCGACTGTTGCTTATAATCTTATAAGCATTGTCTCTCTTGCTTCGATAGTTTATGGGCTCATAGTTATTGCTTACATGTTTTCGTTACTCCCCCTATAATATCTTCACGCGTGGTTCATCCTGTAGCTTTGCTTCCTCAAGTTCTGCATTTACATTCTTACTGCCAATTTGGATGAGATTTTTTATTCTTCTGCTATTGATGATTTCATTAATCTTTTCAATTTATTGCTTCTTCCAAATTTCAGCATTATTGTTGATTTCGCTATAAACTTCTTATTTGGCATTATTCTGGTTTGTGCCACTAACATTCTCGAAAAACTGCCCCATTTTTGCATCACTATTTATTTGCATTTATGCTCGCTGACAATCCTCTGAATTATCTTTCCAATGCAAATTATCCTTCAAATGATAGGTAATCTCTGAATTATTTTTAATTTTCTTCAGTTCCTTATAATTCATATGATTCCTCATACAATTGCTTTTAATGTCTTTATAAATGGTCATTGGCATTTGGCCTCCTTCCAGTTTCAAGTCGCTATGCTAGTTTTTGGATTTGAAGTTTTTATACTTGCGGATGATGTTTTTGTTGTTCGATTAAATTATTCGAGTGCTTGTTGCTGTGAACTATGTCTTCTTTGAATAGTGGCGATTATTTTGGATTTTGTAAAGCTTGTAAGGAGTGTAATTTGTTGTGTTGGCTGTGCTATCTGTGCGAAGCACCATATTCGATTTGTTATGATAGGAGGCAATGTTTATTGGCTTTTCGGTAGTTTTGGATTTTAGGGCCATTTTATTTGTTATTACTGTCTGATTTAATATTTATGCGTTGTAGCAAAGTGTGAATTGCGTGTGAGTTATTTAATAAAATTATGTGTAAATCATGGCGATATGCACTGAACATACTTCAAAATTATTTTTTATTTTGTTTGTGGTTCCGACAGACTGCGCATCCTAAAGATTGTTCTTCTCCGTTTCCTTTATGGTTGCCTCCGATTGGGCAATTTGATGGGCCCTTGCATTTTGGCAGCTTATCTTTGGGATACTTGCTGAGGAGGTCTCCAGTGCATTGTTTTTTATGACAGGGTTCACAGAAATGAGTGCTCCCCCAACAAAACCATTGAGCGATTGAGCAACAGAATTTACATTTGAATTCAATGAATTAATTGCCATGTTTAGGGCAGTTCTAAATGGGAATTTCACAGCATCCAGGGCAGATCAGCTCCTCGTTTTTGAAAGTCTATTGGGGATCAGGAGCCATGCAATCTCTGAGACCTCCGAAGTACGGCTTTTTGCACTTGAAACACATAAAGTAAGCGTAAATGGCCATTGCATAATCTCTTGGTTTTTGGTAGTATGGCGATTCCTGATTGACAAGCTTCTCATCTTTCAAACGTTCTTCAAATTTCAGCCTGTCCTCAGACATCTTCCCCAGCATCTCATACAGAGTTTAATTTGCCTGAATAATTGGATAAAGCCGATGTTCTTTAGGCACAATGGCCCATCTCTTGCACAGAGGGCACAAACAGAAACTAAACATAATTCGAGGAGTAAGCCATTTAATTTCATACCTCTTTTCTACGCATTTCTCATGAAAGATATGTCCACACACACTTCGAATGCATGGCGAGGCCGTCAATGCTTATACAAAGCAAATATTGCAATAATCTTCACCAGTCTGTCCGTTTAGATTGGCATTTTGATTGCAGCAAGGTTCTTGTAAACATGGTAAACATTGCTATTAGCCTTTGACCCCTGCACATGGATGTTTGCATGCCAAGACTTTGGTGCAAGCCCTTGATGATAATTTATTGCATTATGGCGCAGTGCAAATATCACTCAATGCTTCAAGTTGAGAATTTCTCTGGTTATTAGGGGTCAGCGGCTCAACACAATATCTGCATTTTCTAAATAATGGGAAGTGCCTACTTAGTTTGCGCATGCTTCAAAAACTAATTGCAGCTGAACCCAGTATGATAGGGACTAAGCTTGCATTACTTGCATTGATCAGTCTTGCAGCTCTAATTAGGGCAAAGAAACCTGTTTTCAGCATAATGCTTCATTTATAGTTTGGATAAGATCTTACCGCTTTAATTTTTGGCTGGAGCATCTTCGGGCTTCCCATTTTCGAATTCAAACTAACTCTTACACTTGAAACATTAAATGATATTCATGACCTTTCTGATTGATTTTGTTTAGGCTTCTTCGAACTTCGATTTCCCTATCAGCATCTAACTTCAGCAAATAGCATACTTTGAGTTGGGTCTGGTCGAAGTAATTGTTGCAATTAGCCTCAATGCATTTCAATACACCCCCAGAATTTACATACTCGCGATGAAAGTGTTTGACAACACAAATGCTACAGAATGCATGCCAGCATTCTTTTACATACAACAAACTGTTAATATCTATCGATGTATAATAAATTTTAGAGCAGCTTCCACATGAGACTTGATCCTTGGCACCTTTGCCAGATATGAGATCATTTGAGCTACTGATCTTGGAACCAAAAGCATGACTCGACCCCAAGAGATACTATTTAGCGTAAATCTTCTCTGCTTAATCCAGAGTGGACTCAATATCCATAATGAGGAACTGTATGAATAAGCAACAAATACTTCGAGATCAGTTTGAGTTAATGGTTTAGGAGTTATATGAATCTTCCTTTTGGGAAGATTCATCCGCTTTTCACAGTGATTAATATGCTATTTATAGCTTTACAGATTATAGGATTTGTTGCATTACTGGCAGTTTGCTCGATCCGGCTTTTCCTGATTCCCCTGCATGCTGTTACTTATGACAAATTTGAGAAGTTTTATTAAAAAGTGACATAAATATAGACTTATCCAAAACAGACATACTTCATTATAAAGTTCTATGTCTTAACACATATTATAACAGTACAACTCCACATACATATATCACAATATACACAACACACATATTATAACAGAACATCATACAATGCAGACAAAACATAATTAAAACAGCGTCATGATTATAACAGAATATGCAACAACATGCATGAATTAAGAATAAACCCCTTATTCAAATACTTGAATATGATTTAGTCAATAATATCATTCGCAGTTTATCTGATTCCAAGAACGAGTAATGCTTAGAGGGTAATCCAGTGATATCCGTTTCCGTAAAAAACCGGCATTCAAGCCCATTATGCTAAGTAGCTTCCCATCTAATAATAGCATCGAAAAGCATGAAGCCAGTTTCCCGAAGTATCGATAAAAATAATAAAAACTAACCGAAAATATTGCCCAACAACAAAGTCTAATCGGAGTAATGTCGCAGGAAGACCGTCTCTAACTATATGATATACGCCAATAACTTCACTAAAGGGTAATTCATTCGAAAAATGACCTAACAATATCGATAAAATCTCATGAAATGCGCCCATGCCAACGATCTTGGCGCGGACAGTGGGGCTCAAAACAAATAAGTCACTGCGTCCATTGTTAAGGTCTAATTTGAACCCAAGTCAAATGTGAAATAGTTTAGCCGCAGCAACTCGAGCCGTTATGAGAATGTTATCTCGAATGTAGTATGGGAAAACAGAAAGAGCATTTCTAAAAAATATCTATACTATACAAACTCCAAACTTCATGAAGGCTTGCGCATGAAATAGAAAAGAAAGTGCAGTAACACTTAAGCAATAGGCTGGAGCTAGCAAAACGAAAGAAGCGAGTAAATAAGCATAAACATGAAGAAGCCACTTTCCAAAGTGGAGGAATGGCAGTACTTCCTCAAGAAGAATAGTCTGAACATAAAGAAAGCAGCTGAATCCTCAAGGCAGGGGATGTGCATCTCGAAGTAAAAATTGGAGGAAATCAGCCAAAAGGTCTCAGATTACCAACTCACACTCCTCAAAAGAATGGAGGACAACCATCGAGCAATCAGCGAGCATGAAACTTATTTGAACAATTCTGAAAAGAGTTAGCCATCCTTATCTTTGAACAATAAGCTAGTTCCCGAAAAAAGATCAAAGATTCTCCCCAAAAAAACTGACTTAATGAAAATCGAGGAAGATATCACAACCAAAAGAGCCAGCAGCTCAAACAAAAAGTAATACTTCGTATTCGGTATGAGTGATACAAACAAAAACGCCGAACCCAATGCAAAGGCAAAGATATAAATTTATAAAGATTTTATATGGAAGATTTCATACAGCAATGGCTTATATGTGCACTTGAAAGATGAAATCGAGCATACATACAAAGTTTACATTGGGCCAGGCAACAATTCACAATTGCTAAAAGGAATCATGCGAAGAAGATTCTGGTGGCAAAATGTAGACAAAGCAACAAACGACACTCATTTCGTATGGACTCAGCTGAAGATGAACTAATTTTTTATTTTACAGAAACCGTTTAAGCGGTGTAGTGCTGAATAAAGTTAAAAAAATCAGGTCGTGCTACGAACTCGGAAGGTGTACTCTTCAATGAATGCGAATGAACAGGGAAAGATGCTGGCACAAAAATAAAAGAGTATCTATGATCATGTTGATGTTAGCCATTAAATTGGCTTTATGGAAGATAAAGTATAGCAATAACTCAAACATGAGCATGAACATGAACAATAATAAGAATAAAAATAATAAAATAAAGCGGAGCTCTACCCACACAATTAATCAACATCGAAATTGCTCAATTTAAGCCTATTGGACCCCAATATGAAAATATTTAAGGAAGGAGATTATGAAATTTGGCAAAAAAACTATCTCATAAATCGAAAATCATAGTAAAGTATGGAGAACATGCTACAAAAACGTATTAAAACCATGATCCGTAAAAAGAATCTAAAGTATGTGTCATAATCCAAAAATCTAAAGATACAAAATCATCTCGAATGCAACTACTATTTAGGAAATAAAAAGGCGCTATTTTATTCAATGAGAAAATATTACACGTTATTAGGAAAAAACCCATTTAATTTTATCCCGTTGACATTTCATATTGCGCATGGTCTCAATGACCCCGAATTCACTAAATTCATGGAGTAATACGATCGGTATGCTGAACTGAAACGTCAAAAACTCTCGCAAAATATATGGATTGTTAAACCAGGAGAGCATAGCAATCGAGGAAGAGGTATCACAGTCTGTTCGGTTCTCGATTAGATCAAAATCAGACTGAAATCGAAATAAAAATCAAAGCGAAATCAACAGCACACATACATCGTCCAAAAGTATATTGAAAAGCCATTGCTCTATTGCAAGAGAAAATTCGACATCCGGCATTATATGCTGATGACTTGCGTTAATGGCAAATTTAAGGGGTATTGGTATAGCGAAGGGTACTTACGGACAACTTCCACTGAGTACAACATACGAAATTGTAAAGATTTATACACACATTTAACCAATGATGCGATTCAGAAATATTCGCCGGAGTATGGCAAATTCGAAAAAGGCAACAAAATTTCATATGCCTAATTTCAAAAGTATCTCAAAACCAACTATAAAAACAGTTTTTCCTAATAAACAGCAAACATAAATAAATACGATTTTATAAATTCAACTTTGCCCAAAATGAAATAATTGGCGACGGATGCAATTCGAGCAACTTTCATGTTATTGTCCCCAAAACGATACGAACACAACTTCGAGTTGTTCGGCCTTGACTTTATGCTGGATGAAGATATGAACGCATATCTCATCGAAGCCAACACTAACCCCTGCTTAGAGACATCTTGCCCACTACTGAGTAAAATAATATAAGGGCTCATTGAGAATACATTTAAGTAACAATCTGTTATATCGTGATAGAATTTGTGTGGATCCATACTTCCCGCCTCCTTACTAATGGCCTAACCAAAGGAAAATGCAACTAGGGGATAATGCTCTCGAAGAAAATAAGTTCACAATTGTGTTCGATTAGAATTTTGAAGGGGAAAGGCTTAGAAAACTTTACGAGAAAGCAGATGTAGCCGATTTGAACATGGGAGAGATCGATGAAGAAGAAGAAGAATATGAAGATTAGGGTAAATAGTTTACGGAAGATTGAGGAGAAAATACAAAGCCAATCTCTTATTTATTTTATTCTATTTTATTGATATTAATCATTGTTAAGGAATATAGATATGCACTTAGTTCGATAATACATTATAAATGAATAGTAGCTTATTGCAGATGAGAGTTGTTCTCATTTTATGTCTTTTTTCGAACACTCTTTGCGCTTATCAAAATTCGGTGTTCTATTGTGGGTTCTCAGGAAATTATTGTGGGCAGTCGATTACTGATGATGTCAACCCAAATATCGATACAATCATCCTAGCATTTGCTAATACTGCTAAAGATGGGCATATTCTTGTCGATGAATCAAATTTCCCGTCTGTCTTGGTAAATCATTGGAAGAGCAATGGGAAAAAGATCATTCTGTCGGTAGGCGGAGAAAGCGGACATTGGTAATTCGTATTTAGCTCTGCAAGTGCCACCACTAATTTTATTGAATCCCTTGCGACTGCTGTTGAAAAGTTCAAACTGAATGGGGTCGATTTAGATCTTGAAAGTTATCATGTGACTCCGAGGACTGTGGCAAACATGATAATCAAGTTGAAACAGAGATTGAATAAAAATGGTAAAAAGCTGTTAATAGTGAGCCCTGAAGATATAACAATATACCAAGGGACAGTTGTTCCAGGGCCTGATGTGTCGGGCAAAGATTTCAACTTCTTTGTGCCGATTGCTTAGCTTGCAGATGAATACATCGACTATTATCAACCCCAGGCCTATAACAATTGGTACGATGGGCTTCCCGGGGGTAGTCTCGATTATCTAAAGGATGTCTATTTGAATTGGAGGAATTTACAGGGGTTGTCACCAAAGGGAAAACCGATATCAGGTTTCAAGGGAATAAGCGCATCCAAACTCAGAATAGGACTTCTCGCTTCCTCTTCAGCAGGGACATCTTCAGATTATGCCCAGCCTCAAACAGTCGAGCAGTTTAAAAATTGGCTCAAAGCTCAGTCTTATCCATTGAACGGATTTATGATGTGGGATAGTCACTGGGATAAACTGAATGGCTTTAAAATATCGAATGCTTGCTATGCATGAATGAATGATTGCAGCACATACAATTTAATGCATATGAAAAGCGTAGGCAGTTCCGAAAAGGAAAAAACACATATAAATCATATAAACCTTACGAAAATAGATTGTTCAGAATATATATAATCAATCTATTTCTATGAATATGCATTATCCTCAGACTTCATCATGATTCTTAATATTATTTATTTTATTATCTGCGATGAAGAGATATATATGTATTTATTTTTATTCTTAAATATTTAAATTGTCAGAGGACTCAAAAACCCTTGAAGTTGAGTGTCTGGCAGCACTCAACATGAATTTAAATTCATGTGATTTGACACATCCCAGTTTTCTAGCCACCAAAGCTACCATAGCCAGGCATGTTCTCGAAAGGAACTCTCTGGTATATAAAAGGAATGACTAGACGCATTTGGTTCGAGCTTATGGCATGTAAGTGCCGCGGATAGAGAGATGCAACCTCTCGAAACCACAAAGCCAAAGCCAGCCCAAAAGAGCCTTAAAACAATGGGGGAACAAACCAGAGAGGGGTAAATCTCCGTCAACAAAAAAAGCTACTACTTGGGGGCGCATCCCGCCTGCCTCATTGTAGTTCGATCCAGGCCGGATGAAGGAAGCTGACACTCCAGAGAAACAAAACCAGACAACCAGAGGTTTTCCTCGATAAAAAGGAGGCTTTTTGCCCTTGCTCTTTCCAAAGCAGTTGGTTTTCCTCCTTCAAACTCAGAAGAAATCTCGATTTAATAAAGATATTTTAATTCTTTATCTGTAATTAATTATATCTTAATGAAACAATATCTTCTATCCCTGTATTTATACAATATCCACAATATCCACATTACGCACATTACGCACATTATGCACATTACGCACATTACGCACATTACGCACATTACGCACATTACGCACATTACGCACATTACGCACATTACGCACATTAAGTGCATTAAGTACATTACGCAAATTACTCACATTTGCATGTTACGCACATTATGGACGTGACTCACATTTTCCTTGGCTAGTTCATCCCAGAAATGATTCCCACCAGGTACTCCCATTCCCTTTAGTTGTCTTTAAATCGCTCCTCTTTTAAAAGCTTATTGTGCAATCGAACCCGATGCAATAATAGAATTTGAGTTAGGTGTCCTTCATCTGAACGAGCATGAATAAATCAAGAAATATTGTTATTTCATTGTTGTTAATAGGATGGTTTGCAGCCGATTCGATTAAATTTTTGGGCTCATAGAAGACGAAGTAATTTTTTTGTCTGAGATATGCCAAATCGAACTGGCTTCTTTTAGAGGTTGGGAGGAGGCGAGGCTGTAGGAGTGGCTACTCGAGCATATGAAAGGAGTCCTCATAATGTAACACAATTTCTGTTTCAATTTCATCAGACTCAAAAGCTTTTTTCAGGAAACTTTATGAGAAAGCGAATGTAGCCAATTTAAGCATGGGAGATCGATAAAGAAGAATAAGAATATAAAAATTAGGACAAATAGTTCACCGAAGATTGAGGAGAAAATACAAAGCTAATCCCTTATTTATTTTATTACTTTATTTTTATTTTATTCTATTTTATTGATACTCATCATTGTTAATTAACAAGAGTATCTACATGTTATATATATATGCACTTAGTTAAACTTTGATGATAATACATTATAAATGAAGAGTAGCTTATTGCAGATGAGAGTTGTTCTCATTTTATGTCTTTTTTCGAGCACTCTTTGCGCTTATCAAAACTCTATGTTCTTTTGTGGTTTCTCAGGAGATTATTGTGGGCAGTCGATTACTGATGACGTGAACCAGAATATCGATACAATCATCCTAGCATTTGCTAATACTGCGAATGATGGACATGTTCTTGTTGATGAATCCAATTTTCCATCTGCCTTGGTAACTCAGTGGAAGAGCAATGGGAAGAAGATCATTCTGTCGGTAGGCGGACAAAATGGGCATTGGTAAGTTGTATTTAGTTCTGAGAGTGCCACCAATAATTTCGTTTAATCGCTTGCGACTGCCGTTGAAAAGTTCAGACTGAATGGAGTTGATTTAGATTTATAAGGCTATCAGATGACTCCGAGGACTGTGGCAAACATGATAATCAAGTTGAAACAGAGATTGAATAAAAATGGGAAAAAGCTGTTGATTGTGAGCCCAGAAGATGTGACAATATACCAAGGAACAGGTGTTCCAGGGCCTGATGTGCCGGGCCAGCCTTTTAACTTCTTTGTGCCGATTGTTCAGCTTGCAGATGAATACATCGACTATTACCAACCCCAGGCCTATAACAATTGGTACGATGGGCTTCCCGGGGGTAGTCTCGATTATCTAAAGGATGTCTATTTGAATTGGAGGAATTTACAGGGGTTGTCGCCATGGGGAAAACCGATATAAGGTTTCAAGGGAATAAGCGCATCCAAACTCAGAATAGGACTTTTAGCTTCCTCATCAGCAGGAATATCCTCCTATTATGCCCAACCTCAAACAGTTGAACAGTTTAAAAACTGGCTCAAAGCTCAGTCTTATCCATTGAACGGATTTATGATGTGGGATAGTCACTGGGATAAACTGAATGGGTTCCAAATATCGAATGTTTGCTATGCATGAATGAATGATTGCAGCACATACAATTTAATGCATATGAAAAGCGTAGACAGTTTGTTTTGAAGAGTATAAAACACATATAAATCAGATAAACCTTCTCGAAATAATCTTTAATAGTTCGACGGCAGTTAGTAGGGAGGATCAGAATTGGAAAGATATCTCATTACATATTATATTAAAAGCGATATGGGAATCTGCCATATATTTCGAAAGCAAGAAAAATTGAAGAAAGATTTAGAGGAGAAAGAGTTGACAAATGCACTCGGGATTTCCATGATTGTTTGCAGGAACCCCAAAACCAACAAATATTTGGTCATTCAGGAAACAGATTCGACTTGGTGGATTCCTGGGGGAAGAGTCGATGCTCCTGAAACATTTGAAGAAGCAGGCATCAGATAATGCAGGGAAGAGGCGGGAATCGACGTCAAGATGAAAGGAGTCCTCCGAATGTAACACAATTTCGGTTACAATTTCATAAGACTCAAAAGCGTTTTTTATGCCGAGCCTCTAAACCCAGATCAATTGCCAAAATCAATTGCTGACAAATAATCTCTGCAAGGGAAATACTTAACACTTGAATAGATCCTTCAGATAAAGCAATAATGGAGAGAATAAAGTATTTATGTTTGGCCAAAATATATCGAGGACGGAGGGAGAATTTACCCGATGTCAATTTTGGAGGAAATTGCACATTCGGATAAATGATTGTTCATTGGCAGGCCATAATTAACAATTTTGCATTATTGGAAGTATTTTTTTGTTGTCAAGCATTGAAACAGTTTCACTCAAGGATCGCACGACAGCACAGCACAATATAATATACATCTCAAGTATCGTCATATAGGAATTATAACATCCAATTATACAGTTAAAATTTAAATATACAAATTTATCAAACATACAGCTGACAAATGAGTAATCGAAATCCACGCAGACCTATGACAAAGTCTGTATCTCCACTCAATGAGAGACATCTCACACCTGAAAACAACTCGAAATGTACATATGTATTGAGCGATAGACATAGGGGATACATTAGGATAATCGAATCTACAAAATAGCAATGCTCCTTATTTGAAGGAGTTCACCGAATCGAGCACATACTCCCATCGAAATAACAATGTCAGACATATTGGGAATTATGTCAGCAATGGCAGAAAAGATGATGATGCTTTGGCTGCATGTACATTAGCTGAACTTAATCTCGAACTCGACAACAACAGTATTATTGGCATAATCTAGTGAATTAACTGATATACTTATTCGGAAAGAGAAAGACACTGACTTCTTTAAAGAAGAAGAAAATGAGAGAAGATTTCTAGGATAAAATATAAAGGGCCAAATGTCAGATCAATTCGGAAGAGTATGCGGAATCTAACTTCGAATATTCGAATGATGAACAATTTGTAAAAATTGTAGATTTCTGCCAGAATACAGGGGTGGCAATAAAAATATTAACTAAAATTGTCACCATTCTGACAAGCATAAAGGGCCCCAAAGTTGATGAAGAAGATAAATCTGAATCATTTTGGGCCCGCAACAAACAGCTTGAGAACTAAATGGACTCGATGCTCTAAAAACTGAAAGGAATCGACAAGACTCTCTAAAAATAAAATAAATAAGTCTTTGAAATATGCAAGTCTCTCGATCATATAGAAGATACACTCAAATCTATCGCAGGAATCAAGGGAGAAGATACAGTGAGCAAAGTCGAACCCCTTTTCAATAGCAAAAAGAAAAACTATGACGCCTTAAACTTCAAAGTTATTTAAAGATAAAAATACAAAGATTCCAAAATTTAATATATCAAAAGAATTCGAGATGCCTTGAATCATCTCAAAATGACAAGATAAAATAGATTGAATGAAATTGCACAATTCTTTGGACTGTCGAACGTATGGGATATCGATCGATGCAATTTTAAGGAAGCAGGAGATTTCACCAAAGGCTTTGAAGGGTTGTTGAAGATAAAGTAGAACTAGAGCATCTTAGAATTGTCAGAGAAAGACATAATGGATGAAATTGAGCACATCGAACTCGAACAAGATCATCTGTATAATTAGTTGCTCAAGAAACAGTCAGACTAGGCCAAAGCTTATCACAACTATGCAATGATCATGTCAGAAAAGTTGAAATGTACTTCAATTTTGTCATTGTTCGGCAACTAAGCCACTCGCAATCGCATATTCTCATGGAATCAGATCGATCTGTCAAAGAAATTCGGGTAGTATAAAAATTTCCTTAAGAGATTCCTAGAGGAAGATTCCCTAATAAAACAAGGTCTAGTTAAAACCAATTAGACACTCGATACATTCATCACCCTTCAAAAATCAATATAGAACGAAAAAGAAAGAAGGCACGAGTTGTTGATGATCTTAGAGACTTACATTCACAAAAAGAGTGATTACTCTCATAAAAAATAAGAGATGCGTGATTTGAGTGTCGAGGAAACCAAAAACCAACAAAAGTTATCAGAATGCGAAGAAGAACTCGAAGCAATACTCTCTGATGGCGATATAGAAGGCTATAAAAAAATAGGAAATCTAATTTCCAAATGCGAACTTGAAAAGTCAAAGTTAGCGAACAGAAAATAAAAGCTAGAAAGAGAAATGTAAATAATGGACAGAGAAGTAGTTGGCTTAACTTCAAAGATTAAATAAGAATACGAGGATATTCTATGTGAAATTATTCCATCTGACTATGAGTATGAGTTAGCCGATGGAGATGATGTTAAGAAATTGCGAAATTATCTGAGAAAAATGTATCGAAGGTTGGGAATTTTGGGGAACTAATGAATGATATAATTAATGTTTAGATTACTGGAAAATCTATGATCGACAATTTTGAATATAAATTTCTTGTTTTCATGGAATAAAAGGATATAATTTCAAATTGAATTCTATTGAATTCTAATGATAAATTGTGAGAATCATTGAATTTTGTAGCTACAAAAGTATTATTAAGTTCCTTGGAGCCATTTTATGTCTGTAAACTATATGTCTTTGGATGCGGATATGAATATTCTGTAGGTATCGTTCGGGTATAATGTTCCCACATTTCCGAATACATCTTTGTCTGTCTCCTTCGTTAAATTGGACCGATACCAATCGCTGCTCATTTTGTTAGGAGGTTTAAAAAGTTATACAGGATTCCAGAATTTTTCGCCTTTCAGAAACTAATCAACAATTTCATGATTTTCTCCGAAATGAAAAACTGTGCATTCTCCACCTTTTATGCCATATGTGAAAAATTTTCTGACTTCTTCGATTGCATCTTCTTTTGTTTTTTGTCCGATGTTAACAGCAATCATTAAAGCAAAAAAGTCCATTAGTTTCGCTTTATACTTAAAAAAGGTAAAAGAATTTCCTTCTTCGTCTACTAGGAATACACTAGTTCGTTCTTCTTCACTAAAAAGATTTGCTAGATGGCCGAGAGCTACTATTTTTTGTGAAACCTTTTTCTCTTCGATTTTCGGTTGCTCTTTTATCTCTTTTTTCTCTATTTTTGCTGCCATTTTTGGCTGCGATATAACATTTTTGGGATCTGTCTTTTATTCTACTTTAGCTTTCGCTTGATTTGTCGTAGTAACTTTGGTTACCCCTATTTTTTTTTAAGCAATTGGTTTTGAAACTACTTTTGGTTTGCCTGTATCTTTAACATCTGCTTGAGGTGTTACTTTTTTCTCTCCTGTTGGGTTGATTTTTTTGACAACTGGCTTTTGCATTGTTTAAATATGCAAGGATATATACTGAATTGTAACTTTATTTTTCTTCTTTATATTTTATTAAAAGGTAACATCATAAATTTATTTTTTCTATTTCTGATAAAAGCAGAATATATAATTAAAATATTTCCTTTGATCGATTCATCTCATATTTATATCAACAGATTCTCCAGGTTCAACATGCGTCTATAATTGACCCTTCTACACCATTCAGCATATGGCTCGACTTTTCTTATTTCACTTCTTATTTGACTTATTCTTACTTCACTTAATGCTTGACTTATTCTTCTTCTTTCTATGATTAGTCTGATTCTTCAGAATCTTCCTGAACAGCAAACTAAATAAAATCCTTGGCCATCGACAAGCATTTTTAATTTCGGGCCTTATCATAAATAAACATTGTCGTTATTTCTGGGAGACTTTCAGTAGACCACTTTTTAACAAACTACTCAGAGAAAAGTTCATGCTTATAGGCATTCATTAAAATGGTTGACATAAAGTTCGTGAAATCTTTGTCTTTATTTTGCTCTAGGAACAAATACTGTAAATTAAGCATAGTTTCAAGCTCAGTGTTTGATCCGACGAGTCTATGTTAAATTTTAATGTTACTTCTTCATTAGTTGGAGATATAGCTTGGCATTATCGGCAATTTGCTTCGATAAGTTTATTGTGAAGAAAGAGTTAAATAAGACGTATGCATAGAAGGGTTTTTTGAGGTTGAGGGGCTTTAAGTTAGCGACAATTTCTGCTGAGGCAATGTCGAAATCTTCGGACTTTCTATTTTGTATGTAAGTGCGAGCATACTCAACTAATTTTTGAAGTTCAACACTCTCGAAATCCAAGTTATCGGCCGAAAAAAGCGAAATTGCTTCCTTTTCGACTTCCTATTCTTTCATTTAGACTTTGGGCCTTTATATCTTCCGACTTTTCTCATCTTCCTGGCTTTTCCCATTTTCTTTGAGCTTCTCGACTTTTTCAGCTGCCTTCATGCCTTGAGGCTTATAAGTTGGAGGCTTCTTGACAATATATGAAGCCAAACGATGTTTATTGTCAACATCGCCATTAAACGGACAGGAGTCGCACTTCCCCATAATTTTACTTTCGTTGATCACATATAAGTGCATTTCGGGTAGCTTGCATTCTAAATTCGATAAAATATATAAATACTTGGGCACAGAATGTACTTTTCGATGAACTTGTCAAGAGTTTTTAAAAGCTATTCATCTGTGAAACTTCCTTGGATAATATAGCTAGTATTTGATTTTTGTTGCTGCTGCTGCTTCTTAGATTGACTCTCAGATGACTTTTCAGTAGTTTGTGAAGCCCTTTCAAAACCAAAGAATTTAAGAATGTAATCAGGATATGTCCTTAAATATTTGGCAACATCTGCCAGATTCACAACATTAGTCTTGATCCCATTTCCTTTACTTTATATTTTTAATTGCATTTTAGGCATGACGTAGCGATAACTTGGATCTTGGACAGTAGAAGGAATATTCAACATTTGCTCTAACTTGATTACTTATAAATGATCATATTAAAAAAGAAATTCGAAATTTATATAGGCGATCAAACTGATAAACTCAAACAGATACTGATGGGTTAATAGGTTTTTTCAGGTTGGAGCAAGCGCATCGGAAAGTGAATTCATCTTAAAAGCTTATATTTCATTTTGGTCTGTTATGTTTTATTTTCTGATAAAAAAATTTGAGCATATGTTTGATTGTGAGTAAACAATATGAGTTATATTGAACTATGTGCTTTTTTGTTAATTTTTTGAGTATTTATTGCCAATGGTATTTCAAATTAACTTTTCTTTTCATATCGTAAAGTCGGAAAGGTTAATACATTAAAAATAGATACAAAAACTAATGAATTTTAAATTCATCTTTAAATTTTGGACCAGCTTCTTCCTCGTTAATTGATTCAGGTACTTTCATGATGATCCATCTTTTCAAGACAAATCTCAACCATGATACTCTCCAATTAACAATCAGAGTGTCCAATTGAACCTGAGTTGCATGAACAAACCCTCAGCCTCTCCATACCTTGTCTCGAGTACAGCAATGACAGATCGATTTAATCAGCATAACGATAAAACGATAAATCGAAATTAGATGGTAAGCATAAATGAATAAAGTTTATTTCCGCTGGTTGGTAATTTAAAGCGATATATAGCATCATAGTTTTATATTTTATTTGCCTGTTTAGATATTTCCAATGTCCAAGGTAAAAAAGTTTGTTATTTAGGGATTCCAGCCAGAGAAGTTTGTAACCAAGACCATGCCAATTGAAACTGTCATCAAGATGAAGGAGGTATTTGATATCTTCGACTACGACCACAGTGGTCAGATCTCGATTGATGAACTTGTCAACACAGTCAAGTCCCTCCATATGGAAGCCGAGGCCAAGAATATTCTCGTCATTGTCCAGAACTCCACTGCTGCTGAGGAACTTGATTTCAAGGCCTTCTTGGATATTTTCGGACACCAAGAAAATGCCTCCGAATCCTCCCTTCAACAACTCTATGAGGCCTTCGACCCCAACGGAACCAACTGCTTCGGCCCTGAAGACTTCGAGAAAGCTGCTGAAAGCGTGGGCGAGAGATTCAGCCCAGCTGAAGTCGACCAGATGATTGATTACGCCGATAGAGATCGTGATGGAGGAATCAACTTCGAAGAGTTTGTTGCCACCGTAACCAGACAATATCCCAAGATCTGATCATTGAATCTCCTTTATAGTGAATCACGTACAATGACTACTGAATATCCAATTTGTATTCAACTCATTCAGAGCCATTGCCGCAAACAATATCTGCAATTATATTAATCCATGCATATCCATAATATCAATCATTCCATTATGGCAGGCGTCTCTCCCAAATAAACCTGTGCCTTCCAATTTTGTGCATTTTTGATATTACTCATACTTACTAAATGCTGCAAGATTTGTTCATTTTAATCACAATAAAATTTAAATCAATATTCATATCATATTCAATTTGTATTCAATTAGTATGTATGGTATATAATGATACGAACATCATACAAATATAAATATACAGCGAATATGCACAATTAATACATTAATACATTAATACATTAATACATTAATACATTAATACATTAATACATTAATACATTAATACATTAATACATTAATACCTTAATACCTTAAACCCTTTACAATAATAAAATTGTCTTAAATCCCATTCAGGAGATAGATGACCATCAGCTTTCATAACAGACTGTCAATATTGCTCACAATATATTTCATAATGCTGATTGTATTCTTGCAGTTCTAATTTTAAACTGCGTACCAGTCCTCTGCTGTTTCAAAGCACTATCTTCTCCCCTTAAGCAAAATTGGCCCCAAGCGAGTCATATTCCTGTTGGTGGATGCCTCAAAATATTCATATATTTCGGAGTAATATTCGAGTTGATTGTATTATAGGTTACTTCCATTTTCTGTGCATTCTGCTGATTCCGATTCTGGACAAACACATGCACAAACACATACGAACACACTGACCCTAAAATGTAGGGCAAGTCAGCCAACTATGACCACACAGAAGATCTAGACATTAATGACTGGCTCATAAACGTACTCTTCGTCCTCAATAGCTGACGCCTTCTTCACAAATTTGGTTGAGTTCGACAACATCATTCAGCAGCTCGTTACAAAACGCAGTTCGGTTGTCGCAATGGGGGATGATACTTGGAGCAAAATGTTTCCACTAACAAGGCAGTACTCCTGCGCTAATACCTTCGACATTTGGGATTGGTTTTCGTGTGATCAGATAGTTTATGAGCATCTAGAGGAAGAGTTGGCCAAATAACAGCCTCAAAGTAGTAACAATAACAACAATAGTAGCCAGCTAATAATTGCACATTTCCTAGTTTTAGATCACATCGGACACTCTACAAGTTCCCTAACCGACCTCAATATGGCAACTATGAGAAACAAGCTCTCACTGTATTTCTAACAAATAATTGAATAGCTCAAAGATGAGGACATTCTAATTATCACAGGCGATCATGGCATGAGGGAAGACGGCAACCATGGTGGGTCAACTGAGGATGAGACTGACACATTTATCTACGCATATTCCAAATCATACGAAATTCATAAAATTGGGAACAACTTCTAAACTGTCAGGCAACCCGATATTACTGCTACACTCTCCGTCCTATTAGATATCCCAGTTCCAACAAATTCGATAGGAATCCCTATTTTCACAGTTGCTCCGAAAGCCAATTCTCCTCACATCGAAAAAACCAACGATTAAACCAACAACCAAAATAACATAAATTAGCATTAAACCGCAATAACATAACCAACTTCACTCCAAAATGCACATAGATAAATCCTGCATAACACTGAACAACACTTTAAAAAGCTAATCTAATCCGCTAAGATAGATTGTTAATTTCTGCTGACAAATTCTGCTACTTTTGGCGAAACAGCCTCAATTTCCGATTACCGCTCCTATCTCTAATAAATTCAGTATGAATGTCTATCAAAGCTCTCCCGAACTTAACCCAACTTCTTCATATCGACTTTTTCTCTGGTCATGATGAGTGTCATCTGCTTATTACTAATTTGGCATAATATCTCTGCTTCACCTGAATCTCTCACATCACTCTCTTCGTATTTCTCTGAATTTATCAAGACAGTAATACTGATACTTATTGGATCGGTGCATTCATTTAGTTGGCTGCTCATAAAAAACTCAGCCTCTTACTATATGCTGTCCCTCATTGTTGTGCTGGTATTTGCATTTTGGAGCCATCGCACTAATTTCATGCAGAATATTATAATAAGTGCTCTTAGTGTCTATGCATTCAGCCAGCTCCAAGTTTACAAGCCAGGAGAATTTAAGATGAACTTGCTCCTTAACGAAAGTATTGTTCGGTACATTTATAAAACTGAGGTGCAGGTAATAGCAATGATTGCAATTGCTGTAATAATCCTGATGAATTACTCACAGCACTCTATACTAATTCCCAAGATCCTCTACATGCCAATTGTCCTCACATACCTCTCGCAGCTCACTAAAACAATAATGAACTCTGAAGCTCTAAACCAACATAACACAGTTAATTCAGAAAACAATAATTCCTATTTGAATAACACTGCATCTTTGCTCAGATATGTTAATATCTCAATAATTGCATACTTAGCTTCATATTATATCTATCGAGTTGCACGTATCTTCTTCGATCGCATTCGAAGCTAATCAACAGACAATAACAACAATTACAAATAGTTTAACACAGCAATAGTATTGACTATTATTTTCGGGATGTGCAATGGTTATTTGTTTTTGTATATGCTGGCCTTGTATTATGTGATTATAAAAAGACTGGCGAAGGATAGTAAGGGAACCAATAACAATGATGGATATGTGATGTATGTGCTATCGCAGTATACATGGTGGATGTTCGGCAATTGCTACTAATACTCCAGTTTCGACATTAAGCAATCTTATGTGTTTACAGATAGCTATCATTACATCCTTAATCCATTAGGACTTATACTGAATTCGATGACTCCGCATGCTTTAGGTTTGATACTCTACCATTGCTATAAGTATCATGACACCCATAACATCCTTCACTATCAAGAACCCATCAGCCAATAATAATAGTATGACCAACAATCCGGACCAATAATAACATATGGCGAGACCAACAAAAGACTCGACCCCCATCAATAGCAAGAACACAGAAATACAATGACCTTCCTGAGCAAATTCGCATTATTGCCAATGATATGGATGATCGCAGCTTGCCTAAACTTGCAATATAACAATGGGAAGATACTCTTCACTGTGGTGTATGTGCCAATGGTCATTATCGAGTCGGCAAGAGTATTCATAATTTTGGGCATAATAACTGTTTTCAATCTTATCCGAACATGAATATATTGGGATTTATTCTATTTATTGTTCATTGTTTGTTATCAGTTTGTGATTATATATATGTTGCTTGTGATATTCCGATATATAATGAATTCAGTATGTAATGAGAATGCGATTGCCAATTTAAGCTATGCATAGAGAAAGATGCATCATTATAATAAACAATAAAAGTAACGCCAAAACATATATCTAAATCTCTGACAAAACAGAACAAATCTAACAATGCCGACATAATAGTTACCACCTGTCCTTCTCTCGCAGAAGAGATACTCTACAAACACATCAATTCCATAAGGCAAACTCATCCAATACTCTCCATCTGATATACCCATTGTCAGTCGTAGAGGCTCAGGTAGGAGAAATGGGAGCTCGGCCAACGATCTCAATATGGACCAGAATCAAATTGATAGGAAGCTCAATTCTTTGAATCAAGGCGGCTTGAAATTCTTGAAGTATAAGTTTGCACCCAATTTCAGTGGCTCAGATGCACTCGAGGGCGAAAGGGGCAACGAAGAAGATTACGGGCAGATCGGGGGAGGTACCAAATAGAAAATTAGTGTCAATGTGTTTTACGAGAGAAAGACCGTTTTATTTCAGGACGAGCGTGCACCTCTAATCTACAAGAAAATGTTTATTGAAAGAGAATAAAACATTTGAGGGAGGAAGGGAATACATCTCTGAGGGAGAGAAAAGAGTCAAGTATCTGATGCATTTGTAGTCTTCAATACCTATCAAATCTCATAACCCCATAACATAGCTACATAAATAAATATCAACAAGCTCACTCCTCCTCTACAAAGTCTTAATGCGGAATCCCTTCCGAAATGCCTTCGTTCTGCTTATTGCGTACAGTGTACAAGTATACCATATAAACGAGCTCCACCACAATGCAAACAATGCTGATCGACAACAAAATTGAGAACAGCATTTGTTAATCTGTATTAAGTGAAACTTTTACTGTGATAGGTCAAAAATCCAATAACAATTTGACATATCCCGATTGCTATGAAACCAATTGATTCGAAGATGCTGGCCCAAACGAAATGATCGATATTCTTTTCTGCACAGAAGATAAGAGTTTAATTGGCTGAGAGAGTGTTAAACTTGCCGGAAATGCAGAACCCGAGCATCCCCAACAAACAGAGAAGCAGCCATTTGTGCTATATGCTTATATCTGTGATTTTAATTATCCAGATGATGATCACGGCAGCGCAATTAATGGCGAGTAAAAGCATGTGTCTCCTAAACTTGGATTTTATTAGTTGGTAAAAGATACCGATCGATGCTGAGCCGAGGAGAGAGCAGATACTATACATAATCAGAATATATTCTGAAAATGATCCAAACCCTTTCTTCTGGAAATAAAGTGGAGCCCACAGTAAAACTGTGTAAATCAACACTTTTATAAACAGCATGTGAGTCAGTAAATATATGGGAAATGGCGATTTAATGTTCGCGATTAAATGTCTTAGTTCTGCAGATTTATGGCCCTATTTGGTTGTTTCGTTTTAATGTTCGTTTTAATGTTCATTTTAGTGTTCGTTTTAATGTTCGTTTTAATGTTCATTTTAGTGTTGGTTTTATTTGACAGGCAAGCAATAGACCGCAATAGCGAAGAGTATGGCTAAAAATGCATCGAAGAACATTGTTACTTGCCAAGCCCATTTGAATACATGCATGATTAATAGAATAAGGAAAAAGCCAACCATATTGCCAATATCAGGACTAGTCGACCATGCCCCAAGCAAGCACCCGTTTTATGACGGCTTGAAGTACTTTTGAATAAGGAATAAAACTGTTGACCAGGTTGTGCTCTGAAAGAACCCAAATATCGCACTGCTCACGAAAAAAAGGGCTTTGACCTTCCATCCGACTAATGTGTAAACTGGAATTAGAGCAAACCCGATTGCGCAAATCGATACAAAGAGCAAATAGGATAGCTTTTTCCTCCTTGGTGGCTTCAATGAGAAGAACAAGTATCCAATTCCAAGAATGATATAAACAATGGCATTGCTAAGCCCTAAATCCCTGCTATCAAGCCCGAAATACTACGAAATATGGATGCCATGATACGGCAGTGTCATCCTCATTGCGTGGATCGTAATATATCCACACATAGTGACTATATAAACCAAGATCGAGTCCACCTTCGCCATTATCTATTATGTTGAATAAATGTCACTAATGGCCTAACAAACTGAAAACTTGATATTTGCTATATAAAACAATGTGCTGAATTTAATCTTAAATCTTATCATATATATGCATTTATGTATATATATGTATGCATGTATGTTATATATATATGTATAAGTATGTATTTACTTGTGTGCCTGGAGAATGATGATAGTTTAATCTTATAAATTAAATTGCAAATAATCCTTGATTATCTTAATTAATTATACAAGATTTATTTCAGCTCACCTACCTACCCAAACCACTGTATGTAATAAATTGAGTCGCTCTTCAACACTGATGAGTAAGAAACCATGCAGTTCGATTGTCTTAGTTCTTTCAAAAGAATTCAATAATCAGATCAATGGGCTCTGTTGTCACTGGACGCTCAAAACACCATTCAGATATCTCCAACACTCAAATTCAATTCTGACGGCCATGACTTCATCATATAGTTTACACCCATTTCAGAGAATCAGGATAATAATGCTGAACACCCCAAAAATTATAGTAATTATATATGTAAATGAGTGTATTAATGCCGAACATGCAGTCTGTGTGCATATTACTGTACTAAATGCTTTGATTTGAAGAATCATGTTGGTCATTCGTTTGTGATCAGATCTTTTAATGAAAGATATTCTTGCAAAATGCTTAATGAGAGATATTCTTGCACAATGGCCTCGATTCCAGTTATAAAGAAGTAATAATCTACATCATAGTTCTCAACATCACTCCTCAATTCATAGAATAAGCCATAAATCCCCAATTCATAAAATAAGCCTCAACTCCCCAATTCATCAAATAAGCCACAACTCCCTAATTCATAAACCAAACCGCCATCTCCCAACCCATAAACCAACAAAATCAAATCAAAACAATCAGAACTATTTGTACAATACTTTCAACTGTATACACTATTGAAATCAATGAATTTTTATCATTACTCTGAAGTATACTTATGCCGACTAAGTTAATATCTTTGTGAAAATGCCAAAAGAAACACATAGTATGCGAATATAATCAGCGAGACAATGTTGAGTTCAATCAGATATGGCGATTAAGCGACTATTTTATAGATTCTTTGCCATAAATTTGGAAATTTACAAATAAAGTAATTTCAAGAATTAATACTTTCTTTAGCCCAAAACTAAGCCTTTCTTTCCGCAATTGTGAAGCTATTAATTAAAATGGAGCTCAAAGACAAATATCATAGGGAACTCCTCCATTCTTTATTCCGTAAAAACAAAAATAAAACAACAGCGCTTAAAGCTATCAGTGAATTGATAGAGCAAAACAGCCTGAAACTTGCTAAAAAATAGATGACATTCCTTTTAGAGTAATATACCTACCTGATATTTTTTTGCCAAAAATAAGTGTAGCCCTATATCAACAAAATATGGGAATAATTCGAAAGATCTCACACGGACATATCCAAGAGGCAACATCACGATTTCTATATAAGCTCAGACCAGCTTACGAAGATCATTTGTTAGATTGTAGTATGCTATTCGGAAGATTAATTGTGGTTTTTCGGCAAGCTATTTCGTATGAAGATTATGCTGGAATTGTAGAAATCAAACAAAGTAGAGTTTGTGAATTAGATTAATTATTTGTTCAAGGCGATGGTTCGGATTCTTGGTGGCAAATAAAGTTAAATCCCATAATTCTTTTCCACTTTAAAGTTTACTGTTGGAGAAATAAGCAAAATCACATAGAAATATCTCCTGAAACTATTCTAATTTGGAATTTACGAAAAGATGAGTGCTTTGGTCTTGCGCGCAATGGTGATATTATTAAAGCAATATGATAATTTGGCAGTCATCGAAAATGTGTGGACAACAATAAATAAATCAGGGCCTGACTCAGATAATAAAATCAGAGACTTCATTCATCACTTACTCATAAAAGAGTGTTCACCAAACTACAACATCAGAATCGGCCGTCAAATCTATCAACCATAATTCAGATAGAAATTCTTGAAAGCACAAGAATTTTGGTTTAAAGAATTGCTCCGCTCCAATAAACAAATCAGTAAAAAGTTTATACTCCAACTGAAGAACAGAAGATGCTTAAGCTTCTAAAAAGCACTCACGATATTGAACACGCACACGCAATACAATAAAGATAACAATTCCTATGAGTATATCTATCCTGATGAAGAGCCGTCAGCTAGTCAATATTTTAATGAACTTTTGCTCAGTCAGATATAAACAAAGCTTAGTTCAATAGAATTGAAGAAGAACAGAGGGCAACCCAAAGGTCTCGGGTTTAAGTACTTCAGGCATTAATACTTATCGATGATGCTATCTGGCTTATTCAGAACTATCGATGTGAAAGAGCTACTAAAGTCAGGGAATAATAACCTTTTCTATGACTACACCAAATTTGCAATAATTTTAGATAGTATATTTTTAGGCAAAAACGAAGAAATATTAAAATTCAAATAAACTCTCAAAAGTGCTGCGGTTGATTCTTTATAAAATCTTCACAATGTCGATCTGCTATTGAAGATCTCACGAACTTTGCAACAGAAACTCATGAGATCGCCTACCTAATAAACTATGTCAGCAAATCTAACATCCTAAACAATAATTGACCCTGCATCAGAAATAACCAACGAGAAATCCCTCAAAATGCAAAAAATCAAAAATAGATTCCAAAATAAGGCAGATAAAGCTCGTAAAACATTCTTCAAACTCGAAAAAGCCTAACTATCCGCATAAATCTTCGAAGAATAACAAAAATATTGTATAGTATGTCGATAGTCTGGTTAAAATAGTTTATTGTACTACCTCAGCAGTATTCAAAACAGACAAATTCATAATAAATTCTATACAAGAGAGTTTCCCCAACTCGGAATTGACTCTTGTCGACATTTAATACACTTTCAATGTTTCTTTGGGTACGTTGACAATAAAAAATAGAAATAGAAATGTCCTTTATGCACTTCTCCTGCGAATATTCTCCTTCCGATTCTCAAAGAGAAGGAATTTCAGGAATCATTCTATAAGACTCCTACATTTGCTAAGTTCTTTGAAAATCCATCGATTAATACTGCAGCAGATATATTTTATATATTCTACTCCTCGATCGTATTTTGCAATGGCTTCAGCTTTTTATTGAAGGCTAAGCATTATGAATAATCGTTGAGTACATCATATTTCTTAGTGCTTATCGGGCAGTTGTTTCAAGATAAAAATGAATTCTATATGGCTTTGGAAAGCGCTGAAAGTAAGCACAAATAAATGGTCAAATATTGCCAAAATTAGGCGTTAAAAGAAATGCATTTAATCTTAATTGCATTTTTAGGAAGCTATTTCCGAAGTTACGGCGAAATCTCAAAATAAACAGAATGCTAATTTATGAATCCTATACACAAACTATGGGACAAATACAGCGGCTACTAATCCCAAAAGTTCATCAATAGTATTATAAAACTCCTCCCAAATTCTTCATTAGCCTTCGAAAAACTTCCCAACTTCTCTAACTGCCAAGTCTTTAACAGTGTAATTTTTAATTGTAATCTGCCTACGAACATGGAAAAACCAATTAACTGGCTCGACGAATAAAAATGTTAATAATTAAAAAACAACATTGTGTGTGGCCTCATAAAAACATAATTATGTTTATTGTGCAATCGAAGATTCTGCGAGTAGTGCAAAGCTTCCCGAAACTAGCATATTAAGAGCCACCACAACGGGTAACTCCTTACCTTAAACTTATTGCAAGGGAATGTGATAACAGCAGATGCAAAGCATGTAATATACATAAATTAGTGGTAATAATAATTTCACTTTGTTTTTTCGCGGCATTTCTCCGATTATAAGCTTAATACACAGAAATTCAGAGATGTCATTGGCATCTGGATGCTCACTGAAAAGAAATAAGAGCCTGTGTAAGTGGCAGATGAGGATGATTGGTGAATTTGGGTGATTTCATATGTAAGAATGATTAAGCGCAAAACAGCATTGGTATATAATATGTGAAAATATTTTTTGATATATTGGAATAGTGTGAAAATATATCTTTTTAATTTGGGCTTTTTGGAACTCGCATCAAAACTGTTAATATGCTTACATTGTGTTCATAAGGAAGATCTCGAATGCTAATGTAGCATGGTAATGCATGTTCTAAAGATAAATTTGGGTATTTGAGTTTTTGAGATGATTGATAATTGTTATAATTTAGGGATATAAATGGACAAGGAGAAAGATTCTGGGTAATTGTTAAAGGAACGTGGGAAACTAATCGAGCTGATTTACAGATTATTGGAAGATATTTTAAAAGCCACTGCTGAGATGCCCAAAGGAAGTAGCAAATTTCATGCAAAAACCATCCCCAGTTCGCTCGTTTATGATTACTTGCAACGTACAGAGTTTTCCATCATTCAGGTTTGAGCCGATACTGCCACTGCTCAGGGTCTGCATACGTCATAGCTCTGATTTATATCGACAGGCTCCAAGAAGTGCTCTAAGATTTCGTGATCAATAAGTTTTGCATCCACAAGTATCGCCCATCATTATTCTCAGAGTCCTCATTACATCGGTTGTCTTAGCTGCAAAATATAATGATGACGAGTATTACAAAAATGCGTACTACGCTAAAGTTGGTGGGGTTAGTCTCGAATAAATGAATGCACTTTAATTTCATTTTGCGACAGCCCTTGATTACAACTTCTTCGTGAAGCCAGAGTAGTTCCGCAATTATCTCTAAAAGCTCATCACCTATGATGTCGTCGCCGAATGACCCTGCTGGCCTCTTGACTTTGTATATAGTGAAACACAAATTATATTATATTTTTAATTAATCCTCAAAGCCTTGCCTTCTCCTTGTTTATTCCCGTGCTAGTATTCATATAACTAACACCTCTAACGTATTGCCACACCACCCCACACTCACTACACTGCAGTGCCTTATATTTAAATAAACTAAACATATAGAAAATGCATTTAGATTAATTTGCATATATCCAAACAGTCTGACGGATGCTGTAAATGCTTGAAAAATCTGATAAAAACTAAAAAATATTGACTATATTAGAGCATATGTCAGCTCAGGGCATTAATTGTGAGCATTTAGTTATAAAATATGCCGAAAATTAAAACAAAATTGACTGTGAATGTCGATGGCTGTGGGATTCTATGACCCAAACATAGAATTAGTCCATTAAAGTAAGCACTATGCTTAGAGAATTCTATATAATATAAAAATATGTTAATAAATAATAATAATTATTTGTATGAATTTGACCATTGAAAGGCTTCATCAATTCCAAAAGTAACATATGAAAAACATAAGAACATAAAAGAATGAACATATTAATTACCCCATTATATAATTACAATTACTTTATCTATTTATCTCTCTCTAAATACTTATAATAATTTGTATTATTTCCCTCCTTTCCTCATACATAGTATTTATTAAATATCAGAAACAGAAGCCATGCAAGAACAAACCCCAACAGTTGAAACCAGCATTAGCTCAAGAAAGATCCACTCCTACAAAGAAGCAATCAGACAAGAACAAAGATAAGAGCTAAGGCGGGAAATGAGGGAGTAATTGGAGAGAGATAGCTCAAGCGATTAAATTGATACTGAAGCATTGTATAATGAACAGTGTCTCCAAGTCAGAATTGAAAATGAACAGGAGGAAAATGCCTATTTCTAATAGCTTATCAATACTTGCTTTGAAAACTAACAGGAGTATAGAGACAACTTGCTAACTCAATAGGAATTGGAATACTTTAAGATCAATAATAACTGGCCATGTGGTTATACGAAGTATCCGAAAAGTGACAATACTTCGATTGCAATTGAATGTGTGGGGAATGGGATCTCGAGCAATATTGAGGCAGGGAGTCTAAGCAATCACTACTCATCCGCTGCCATGGAAGTGGAAGTGGGAGTATAAATGGAAAGGAATGCAAACACAAATGCGGAGAATGAGAACAGCGAATGATAAATTACATATCGTTATCTAATTTACAATACAAAACCGAGGCCTATTTATTATTTATGCCTATCTATAATCCAACACATCATTAAAAAATATAAGCATATATTTAAAAATGGGAGCCAACTGCTGCAAAGACAATACAAAATAATCCTAAATCTAACTCGAAGTTCCCCAAAAATAGCAAACCAGATCTCCTCGCAACGGCGCAGGTGTCAAAAACTCAGCATATAAAGCCGAATTGGTTTCATAACGGAAATAGATGCTCCTCAATCGATAGAAAAGAAATTAAAACGATCAAGCAGAACTCGACAGGATGAAATAATAGCTGGAGAGGCTGAAAGCTGAGAATGCAAAAGACATGCAGATTAAGCTGGCCCATCGGAAAATATAAACTCTGGAAAAACGGATTAAGTAGAGAAATATCGAAATCTCCAGAATCAAATCGGAAAATGGTTTATGAATAGGGTTTATTTTGTTTATTTCGCGATTGTTACAGATTTGGCCCTATTCTTATACTTATATGGATATGGATATTTATATGTATTTTTATGTATGTTTTTATTTATATTTATTGCTAATAATACATAATGTATGATGCTAATCTTTACATTTAACACAAATTTCAAACAATCACCCGAATGCTTATCCAAGAATCCAACAGAAATCTCCATCATTTGTCATCAGCAGCATTTTGATTCATACTATTGAACTCTTCATCTCTAAGCATATATTAAACATCACAAAGTATCTCAATGGAATTATCAAATCGATCCATATTGATAAAGTCACTCAAAGTCTTGAATCCATATCCTGGCAGAATTGGATACAAATATAGTGATTTTAATTTGGGAAATCTCTCCAAAGATAGGTTTAATTGTTGGAGGTCATCGATTGTTAGAGAATTGCATGATAGATCAAGAATGAATAACTTTGGGGCATTAATTTTGTTGAGGAGTTGGAGTCCCTTTTTTGTTAGATCGATGTTCTTTAGGTACAATTCTGTGAGCTGTGGGAATTAGTTTGTTATTAAATATTACATTCCTTTGTCTCCGATGCTCGTATCTGATATACTTAGTCGTTGCAAATCCTTAAATGTATAATTCTGCATATTCTTTAATGCCTAGCTTGTTAGATCTGGGTTCTCGGATAGATCCAGTGTGATCAAACTGTTGTATTATCGATTCAACAGTTTCTGTGCGGCTTTGTCTGTCAGCTATGTGGAAATCAGTTTCAGCATATTTATCTAATCGATGTACGCATGTTATGCCATTTCAATCAGCTTTTGTTCAGAGTAATATGCATATTAGGACATCAAGATCGCAACGTACTGTGAGTTCAGGTATGAATCAAAGAACGACTGAAGATTGTGGTAAAAGCCAGGCCCAACAATCATTAACGAGACAGGCGTGATATGCTTCACAAAAGTTTAATTCTTTAGACAGAGAGAATTCAAAGTATTCAAAGGCTATCGAAATTCAAGACCAACAGCTTGAGCTTACTTTGTAATGTCCCTGATGCTTTAGAGTGTCTCACACTCGCCAGCTCGAGTTAGTGAGAATATGGCATATTCCAAAGTGAAGAACTCTAATCTTTGTAGGCTTAAAAAATCGTCATCTCTCAAACTGTCAGTTTCAAAGTATATGCTTTGTATTCGGCGGGTATTTTAAGGTGGGATCTTATTGCTCACACTATCTATGTAATTGCGGTCTAAACATTAATAAGTTAGATTGTACATGAATTAAAAATAAGCAGCCTCTTCGAGTTCTCATTCATGAAGATCGTATTAAAAATGGATTGGTCCATATTACCTGCAAGCTAAATCTCTACAGCAATCGGCAAATTACTGATTAGCTTTTAGACCCCTGATTCCTCTATGTAGTTATTACTCAAAGATATCGATCTTATTGCTGCGAATGGGCGGGTGGACTGTTCGAGTAAGCAATCGATATAATCTACAAAATCGGCATTCGATATATCCATCTATGAGAGATCAAGCTGAACTAAGAAGCTTGTGTCCAAATTACACAAACTCTGCAAACTGTTTCCAATTTTGTTTGACGATAATGTCAGTTAATTCAAAGTTAGATTGGATTTGCCTAAAATACTGAAATCATTGATGAAGTTTTTATCGAAGTTTAAGTTCCGAATCATATCGGTATCGACATTTTGTAGGATAGTCTCTATGTCCTATGCTCTGAGTCCAACATTCTGAAGTTTTAAGAATGTCAACCGCTTAAAATACTACTTTTCGAATAGTCTGATTATTGCGGTGGAGTTAAATAGAGCCTATTCTCCAATTATTTATAGCTATCTCAAATTGGGGAATTTATGGGCTGAAAATATTCGGATTGAGCTGTCTTTGGTTAGATCTTAGATTAGCTCTGTCGAGAGTACGATTGTGAGATGTGATAAATTCGGGAATTCGCATTTATCCAAATGCTTCACTCCTTCCAATTTGAAGCCACCAATTGCTAGAAATTTTAGCCTTGGCAATACGCATTTCCTTCCATCAAATTCTTGGAATAGCCTCAAAAATTCACAATCACCATCAATCGTTAATTTTTTAATAAACTTAAAATCAAAGTTCCTCAACAATTTCTTCTCAGTTTCCGCACTTATTCCTATAATTTGCTTATAACTTTAATTTCTGATAATTAATTGTTAAATTTCATAGCTTTTCCATTGCACAAAGTCAAAATCCAAAAGATGAGGAGTTTAGTTATAGATTAGCCTTATCGATATGGAGGCTATATTAAGTTATTGCAGAGAAACAGTTAGCTTACTCTCCATGAGACGATGGATAATTTAAAGTTCCTGATTCACATTCAGACTTAAAGTCAATTATTTCAATTTAGGGGCAAACTTATTAATTGAGTTGATAAATTTTAGAACAAGGTCGGTTTCGCATTTTCCTAAATAAACTCGGAAATAGATTAAATTGGGGAAAATGTTCTATCGATCGAAATCCTCGAGAGATATTTTGCCGGGTATAGAAAGCACTAATTATTCAAGGCTACTTAAGTTCTTAAGAAAGAGCCATTGTAAAAGATTACCTTGGTTTATCAAACGATGTAATCGTAGTCTTTTCAACGAGGTTAAGTTTGCTGTTTCGATAAAAAACTTCATATCTTCAGGGTTGACAACTGTGTCATTTAATTAAAATTCCTACAAAGCAGACAGATCCATCTTCGCGATATAAACCAAAGGCTTTGATTTTATGTGTGGAATCGCGCATGAGATTTGTTTAAACTTAAATCCCTCATTAAGAAAATGTTCAAAAATCTCAGCATTCATAAAATTGGCCTCTACAATACATAAAAATATCCTTACCTAAATAGATTAAGTTCAAATTGGGCATAATAGCTTTTGTGAAGAATTTCTTCCCATCTTCTGTGGTAAAGTAATTCAGGTTAAAATACAACATTTCTAGTTTGGGCAATTTCATCTTCCTCAAATGTTTTACAATTGTGGTATCGATGATAAGCTCCTGCAATGACAGGTATTTCAGATTATCGAAATTAAGTTTGGAGAATTGTTAGTAAAATGACTCTTCGTATTTGTTTATGTCTATAATTAATTGATTAATTTAGTTACCTATTGTGAGGTTGACGATGTTGGAGGTGTTCATTTCGTTCAATATTCTTAATACGTTAGGTCCAGATATCCCTGTGTGGCCTATCTTCAAATGGGTGATGTTCTTGAGGCCGAATTAGATTACTGTATCGACTTCCTAATCCTAAATTAAAGAGTTCCCAGTGAGCTCAAGCGCTTCCAGATTAAACTTTAGCTTTGCTATTTATCTGTAGGCATCTAACCCAATGGCATTCACTGCGTCATATCACAATATAGCTACTATAGAAACTCAATCTCTTCCATCGAGTTGCATTCCTACCAGGCCGATAAATATTCCTCAAAATGTTGGACGGCATCAAACATTGCTTAATTTAAAGCTACTCTAATTCTGTAAAGAATGGCTGCTCTATGATCTTATTCATCATCTTTTAGTTCAAGAACACGTTGGCCAACTTTAGAATTTTCAATTGTGTTAAGTTTAAGTATGAGCCCAAGAGAAAGTCCAATCCTTTTTCACTAAGCGTAATTTAGTGGATTAGGAGTTAGTGTATGGGTTCGAGTTTGTTGTAAGGTGGTAAGTCTTTTTCGGATTAGTTCCAATGCAGGATGTCGTAATCTGAGACTGAAAATTAAGGGCCTATGATGGATGAAGGAGTACCTAGTTAGTAAGTTAGAGATAAGCTGAGTATTGTCAATGAGGAGAATAGAGATAGGAATAGAATTAGGTTTGTCATTTTTGAATGGATTTATAAATGTATAACCAAGCTGTTTAATAGTCAGGCTGTTTAATTTGCTTTGTGATTGAAGATATTGAGATTATATATTCATAGACTCAGAGTATACTCATACTGAATACGTACTCACATATTCCTCTCTCCCTTATTTAACTACCAAAAACCAACAATAAATACAGATATAAACCAATAAATGAAGATAAAA